>NC_080671.1:366502228-366805948 GCF_030247195.1 Topomyia yanbarensis | reverse complement strand
CATGCCAACTGAACGATGTAGGGTAAAGTGCCTGTTTTCACCATATTAGGAAAGGTACCTCACTAGTTCATTAATTACTCGAACTACAATCAATGGAATGCGTACAAATTGCCAACAACAGCTTTGCTTCGTTGTTAAGAACCAAGATAATAACACAAGTACCCTGAAAACGGCGAAATGCTCGTATTTACGCGCAACGAGAACTCGAATCGAGTGTTGCGCTACCATTTGACTTAATGCGTTGAAGAAAGATGGCAGTCGCTGCTCTAACCAACGGCTTCGAATGGTTAGGGTGACGATAGAAACATGACGAAAAGAGGCTCATCGCCCTATGTATAAACACAGTCAGTATCGATGTGCATTGCACTATACAGCTAACCAGTTGAGTAAAAGCGAAATCACAAACAAACCGCCAGTCAGCGCCACCACCACAGCCGTCACCGCTGAAAACATCGAACCACGAATACACACGATATCTCATTCAGCTGATCCATCTCGGTAATCAATCTGCTTTGTTTCCATTTGATTCACGAGACTGCAGAGAAGATACTTTATGGCGCTCATAGTACATTCGTCCCGCTCACCATGCAGCCATTTATTGCTTCGAATTAAGAAATTATGTTTTTGATTCGAAGCCGTTGCCCTTGAATCGCTGGACCGTTAAATTTTTATCAGACCTTCAATGACATGATGTGGAACGCGTTGCCTGGTGCTCAGTGGCTAATGTTCCAGCTCCTACTACTGGTACTTTTTGTAGGGTTTCGAAAACGGGAGTTTTTAAAGTTAATTGATGTAGTTCGAAGATTATGTTTGTGATATACAGCGTTATTTGTTTCAGCAATTCACCAACAGCTTATGAGCTTAACATAACTGTCTGTTTCCTATCACATGTGATTGTTTCAGCGAATTAGTTTCTTGATTAAAAAACTTCATTTGAGAAATAAAAACAATTAAATCTGGAATTGTGTGACGTACAATCAACGATCTGCTCATCGTTCCTGCAATAGTTTCGTTTTTTTTTCAATGTCCCAATAGAGATTCTAAGAAACCTCCTGCACATGGGTCAAAGCTCTGATCACACGCGACAAACGCCACGAGACCAAACAAGAGCTCGTTCCACATTATAGAGTGACAAATGACAATATTTCTACCAAACCGACTCAACACGGGAACCGTGCAGCGGAAAATTCATAAAACAAATATAGTTTGGTAGCGTTCCAATTTGCGCCATATTTTTCGGCCCGACCCAGTATTTTCCCTTTCCGTCGTCACATGTTTCACGTAGAATCTGCGCAGTTTCCCTAGCGAACCACGCAAACGCAATCGGGCCTGGTAGCGGTGGGGAGGTGAGGTAGTAAAGTCGGTTAGCGTCCTCATTTGGCCCAGGCGCGTCATTGACTCGAGACAAGGAAAAGCGTAATACCGCAATTGGAAAATACGCTGACTTGTTCTGCGCTGTAGCAGTTTTCCCAGAAGTTACTTTCCGATTTCCCTGCCAGCATCGCACGCTGTTTACCTTATTTTTGCCATCATGAGGGTAAGAAGGAAAACAACCAGGAAGTAGCCGCGCAAATTCAATTTTTTACACGCCTGTCTGAACACAAAGACTGTGGCGTTCCGGGGAGAACGCGAATAACGTGGCCTGGATAAGTCAACCTGTGACAATCTTATTGCGAACCAAGGGATTTTGTTTCGGAAACGATGTAGTTCACAGACAAACGGTTCAACGGACAAATGACCGAAGCGAAGGTCTTTGCTATGTATGTTAAGTGATATAAGTTGTCATGTCGCTTCAGGGATTTTTCCACCTTTGTCCGAATTGTTGTTGTTGGCTACAGCGGAACGAAGATTATTACGTGACTTTCTAGGAATATTTTTTTTCAATTTTTCAATTCGAGATGCTCCCAGCTTCTCATCCACGTTTTCATAGCACACCAATTCATCCAGTAGGTTCCTACATCCAGTAGCATTGCAAAACTTCCTCTATTACATGATGAATGACATCGCCGCCGCGGCCGTCAGAAGCATGCGATTGTAATTATCTCTTCGTTAGTTTTATGCCGTTGTTATTAGGTACCTAGGTATACAAACCCGTTGACAGTGAGGTCTGAATTAGCTGCATGTCTACAGCATGCATGGTGAAAATTACTTAACCACTTTCCACGGATTCGAAGCAAAAGCGTGATCAGGTGACTGGTTCGTTCGTGCTCGTTTCGCTACCGTGAGTTCAGCACTTTTGCCGACCTAATAGTGCATAATTTCCGCGATTTTCACCATCATAAGATCGCCGCTATTCCCACCGCAACTCTTTTGTATCTTTATTTCAACCAAATGGCGCTTCCAATTTACAAGATTATAGTAACATTGGTTGTGATCAGTGAATTAATTTCGACAAATCTAAAAAATATGTTATTGGACAAAGATTCCCCCGACATGTTCAGAACCACTTGACCGCAATATTGAAACCTAAACAATAGGAGAAAGCTAGGTGGCAATCTGCTCGCGCTCGTGCCATCAGCCTTCAACACCCACACCGCCAACGGATTCACGAACAAAATGCTGCTACGTCAACGAAAGCCTTATCGCACTTATCGTACATCAGACTGAATTGCGATGCACAATTATCGTTCAATTACATTTTACCGAGTATATTGTGCGCGATGATTCGAATACAGACAAGATGCTGAATCGCTTACTGATTTGGCGTTTAAAACGAATGCGGTAGTGATCCGGAGAGTTTGAAAAAATCGAACTGCTTTTTATCTACTATAGTTACATGCGGATATATTTCAAGAAGGATGTTCTAATTGAAGTACTAATATAAATTTAACACATCAGTTCAAAAATTGGTAGACAAATAATTATCACCAATCCATTCATACATAAAAAATTGGCTTGAATTTCGATCCCGTGGTCGCAGGAACAAGAATAATTTTAATTGCCGACCTACATTGTGGTGCAAAATAAGTAAAACTTAATCCTTTCGAATAACTATTATAGCAAAAACAAACATTTTTGGGAGTGTGTGTATAAGGGGTTTAGAAATCAATAGAATCCATCTAGAATTACTCACAATACGATCTCTATCCACTATGCAAAATGTTGATTTGATAGGTTGCACTACATTTTCGCACAAATGGTTTAAAATTAGTATGCGTTTTAACACACGGTGTGTTTGGTAGAACAATTTTATTCGAAAAAAATCAACATCGCTAAAACTTCAGCACGTGATAGAATGCGCTTTTCCCTTTCATTTGAAAGTAACATTAAAATATTCTATCGGGGGCTCCAGAACAACTTTTTATTTTCAAGTTTTTTTGTTTGAAAACTTAAGTTTTTCAATGAAACTGGTTCACATTTTTGCCCCTAGGTAGTATTTTAGACATTCAAATATTAGCAAAAGTGAGTATCTGATGGACAATTTCATTGTGTACAACTTAACTAAAATCGCTAGAGAAAGATATTAAATTTTTATCAAAGTTTCTAGATTCGCACGGGGCCTATTGGTTAAGAAGCTTTGTTCCAAAAACATTTTTATTTGTAAAAAAAATGGATTGCCTTATTCTAACAGTGTGCTCAGAAGAACTTGAATGCTAGCAAAGTCCCACCTTGAAGGTTAAAAAAACATAATTCCACCATTTTATGCGCACCAATGATATTTTAGGAGCATGGAGATATAGAGAAGAGTAGATAAAATTTGAACGAAATTAGTACTGTTTTGAAAGATGCTGGGCAATGCAGCAAAATGAAACATTTTTTTTCTGTCACAGATATACAGTAAAGACCCGTTTTTATCAGCCCCTTGGCGAATTTTAAGCTGATAAAACAGGGACGGACATTGATAAAATCGGGACATATATTTTTCTGTCTTTTTATTAAACTGAAGCTCATAAAATATTCTTCCTTGTTCCTTAGATATAGCCTTGCAATCTTTTTTGATTATTTACTTTAAGTTCCCCTTAAGGTAGACCCCCCGCAAAATTTAAAAAAAAATCAATATTTTTATTTTTGCATTTTTCGGATCTCTAAGGTAAGAAATATATGCCTAAGAAAGAATTTATTCGAATTCAACTTGGTTCGTTTGCTAGAGCCCATTAAACTACCAACTATCAATTTTCATATGAAGCTGATTAAATCGGGTGCTGATAAAATCGGGTCTCCACTGTATTTGTTTCTTCTTTTTTTCTTCACTCATTCTGGAGTAACCTTGAATCCACCTTTTTGCTCGTTAGCATCTTGTGGGATATCTATATTTGGCCTAAATTAAAATGATCAAACTCAATTATATATGCAGTCATTTGATTTGATTTCGATTGAGAATCCTGATTGACACTGAACTGAACTGGCAACTCTGTCTTCTTGATATGTTGTCTTTGCTCTTATCCCATATTATGAGGGAAATCTTCAATAAACAGACTTTTATTACTTGAATGTATGGTACAGCCTGATATTTTCTTGTTCGTTTTCTGTAGTGATCCGTGTACAACGAGTAACGACTCCGGAATTTCTTCTTAAAGGAAATTATGAAACATGGCTTTATTCTTTTTTCTAAGATTATGTGCTCGATTTGGAAATAAAATTTGAGGACAAGCAAAATTTGCATCTACACCCAAAACAAAAACCTCTTGCAATAATTGTAAGCGACAATCACTTGCAAATAATGTTCGCATCGCTTGCAATTTTGCAGTTAAAGCCGCTTGCAATGTTTGCAAGCATATAAAACACTTCATCTCTTGCTATATCTACATACGTTTCTTCAACACACTGTCACAAGATTGCCACCACATTCACGTGCCTATGCCGGTTTGTATGGCAACGCACGCCGAGTTCTTATTTACCGTCTGCTTTTTATTCATTTCTCACCAACATCTTTAAACGCAATATTGTGGCTTATTCATTACACACGAGGCAGCATCGAATTCCGGATGTGCTAATTGTACGAGTTTTAACGCTTGACTTTTATGTGTAAGAATAGATCAGTGCCTATAGTCCGTGCTACGATACTCAATTGGCATGAGTTCAAATCTGGGTGCGTGCTTTACTTTTTTCATTAATCGTGAATTCATCCAAATGTTTATATATGACCTTTATCCACTTATAATTATCTGATAGCATGGTTGGATGGATAAAGTATTGATTAGTGATCTGTTCGTGCAGGGTTTGTTTTTCAATACCAGCTGTCTTTTTTATCTAGCGCATATTGGTCACCAATACACATACATCGCTAATACATAGGCAAAACTCGTTTTTTCTGTTTCTTGCATTACATGCAAGGAAGCTTCTTGCAATTTTTGCACATTACCAGAACGCTTGCAATTGTCGCACGCATTTATTGCAATAATGTAAGCGAATCTTACCGGGTACGTTTTGGGTGTTACAATGCACAGTGGTCCAGGAAGCGAAATTAGCGGGAAACAATTGTTAACGCATTCATCTTTAGGTTTAGAGATTTGGTGTCTTAGAAACATTTATTGTGCGTGACAAATTGCATCTTATGGCTGAAACGGTTTTAGGGTGGCCCTTAAAGTGTCAAAGTTGTAGACATTATTTCAAATTATAGTTCAGAGAGAATGATACTTTCTTCTGCAATATTCTAGAACAATTAATTCTGAGTAACTTTGTTGAAGATACTAACTTTGTATCTCAAACCGTTTTCATTTTATAGTGAGTTCCGTATCATAACTTAGGGTGTCTCTCAAAAAAGCAGTTTTCTCCGTACAATTTTTTAATATGATTTTTCTCACAAAAGTACCTTGCAGTGTACTTTTAGAGCATGATTAGAGGCAACTTTTGCTGAAGAAATAAAATTTTCATCTTGTCTGGTTCAAAAGTTATGCTTAATTTTCACTTAAAAATACGCCCTTTTCAAATGACGATATCTCAAAAGGGGGCAAACTAAAATCGATAATTTTGATTGCATTTGAAAGGCTGTACTTTAGCCTACAATATATTGAAAAATTGGAGAACGCTTTTTTGTCTTTCTCAAATAAATCAAATTTAAGTAAAAGCATTTTTGCGTATAATCCTACTGCGCTCATATTAAAAAATATTTGTTTTACGCTGATTCTGTGAATTCTTCTAAAGACTTTTCAAGGATCACATACATTTGCAGGCTTTTCATAATGCAGATAGGGTAAAGACCACCAATCACCAATGACTTGACCTATAATTTGCTTCCAATTATTGCCAAGATTTCCCAAAATCTACACAAATTTTCAATCGATTTCGTTCATTTGCAGGAACGGTTTTAGCAGGTAGCAGTATCAAGATCTGCAATCTACTAACCTCAAACCAAAAAACAAAATTGTACTTCATATAACAGTATTGTTCAAGTAAAAAAATCTGATATCCTTCTGTTATATAAACGCAACAAATTATTCAACATAGTTTTTAATATTTTTAAATGAAATAAGAGAATCATTCAAGTACTTTACAACGACTGTCGTATATTTGGTAGACCACTCTGCAAAGCGCTTAATTGAGTACATCAAGTGCAATACTGAAACCCAGAAACTAAGCATGATTTTGATTATCAAATGGGGAACTGCTGAGAGTTCGACTCATTGCAGCTAAGATGTTTGGTAACGATTTCCAATATTACACACTAGCAGTAATCTTTAAAAGACGCGCTTATTGTGGTTTTTAAATCATCAAACTAATCTTCTACTACATGATCAAAGATTCATCGACGAAGATGAAAACAGAGAATTGCGCGAATGCAACAATTCCTATATACAGTATGTAAAAAATTAAAGCCACCCCTTTATCGTTTCAGTAGTTTTGGTCATATTGTACGATGAGCATTCCTTTAAAATTTTTGATTTATCGTTTCACAGCCAACAAATAAAAAACTGAATAAGTTAGTCGTCGTAATAAAGTGTGGCAGTCTAGTAGTGGTAATGGGATTAAATAGAAAAGAACGAGGGTGTCTTTAATTATTTTACATACTGTACACTTAGGCTTCTTTATGTAGGGGATGCACCATAAAAACGCCTAAAAAGACTTCAGTGTATATTTGCATTTTCGATAGCTTCATTATGTTTGTTGGTGGTATGGTAGGGTGGAAGTAAGAGGAAAGCGTTTCTATTGCACTCGTATACAAGTTATTTAATATACTGGTTCTCAGGAATTAAGCAAATATATTGACCCTAACGCATTGATCATAATTTATATGTATTTCAACGATTGTACATAGGTCGAGTAATTAATAATAGAGTGCGCCACCCTAACGAGTGAGCCCAAAATAGGGTCATCGCCCTATTTGCAATATGAAAAGCCTGCAAATGTATGTGATCCTTGAAAAGTCTTGACAAGAATTCACAGAATCAGCGTAAAACAAATATTTTTTAATATGAGCGCTGTAGGATTATACGCAAAAATGCTTTTACTTAAATTTGATTTATTTGAGAAAGACAAAAAAGCGTTCTCCAATTTTTCAATATATTGTAGGCAAAAGTACAGCCTTTCAAATTCAATCAAAATTATCGATTTTAGTTTGCCCCCTTTTGAGATATCGTCATTTGAAAAGGGCGTATTTTTAAGTGGAAATTAAGCATAACTTTCGAACCAGACAAGATGAAAATTTTCTTTCTTCAGCAAAAGTTGCCTCTAATCATGCTCTAAAAGTACACTGCAAGGTACTTTTGTGAGAAAAATCATATTAAAAAACTGTACGGAGAAAACCGCTTTTTTGAGAGACACCCTATGTTATGATATGGAACTCACTATAAAATGAAAACGGTTTGAGATACAAAGTTAGTATCTTCAACAAAGCTGCTCAGAATTGATTGTCATAGAATATTGCAGAAAAAAGCATCATTCTATCTGAACTATAATTTTAAATAATGTCTACAACTTTGACATTTTAAGGACCACCCTAAAATCGTTTCAGCCAAAAGATGCAGTTTGTCACGCATAATAAATATTTCTAAGACACCAAATCTCTAAACCTAAAGATGAAAGCGTTAACAATTGTTTCCCGCTAATTTCGCTTCCTGGACCACTGTGCAATGACTCGAACTGTCTACTTTAGTTCATTCAAATATAAAGCTTTGAATTTAAGCTAATTGTATTTTACCAGTCAAGATAGGATCAGGAAGAAGGATCATTTTAGTTTACATTAGCTATCCCCTAGAGCGAGAAAAGTAATGAAAAAGGCATGATAAAATCCGTAACTACATTAATCAACATCTTGAAAAAGTATAAGATTATCGAATAAATTTGGTCAACACCTTACCACACCTCATAAAGTGTCATTTTCGCCCAAGACCCGGAGAAATCTGATAATATATTTTTTCTGCTGAGAATGGGACTTTGTATACATTGAAATTTATCTGAATTTACTGTTCATTTAAACCCAACTTTTTTTTGTAAGTCCTTGTTAATCGACTTCTTAATCCATAGGCCCCGCGCACACCTAAAAATTGATTAAATTTTAGTAACTTTCTCGGGTGATTTTATATCGATTTATAGCATTCTACGAAGTTGTAGATAATGGGATTGTTCATCAGATTCTCACTTTTAGTATTTTTTGAATGTCTATGGTACCAATTAGTAGCAAAAATGCGAATTAATTTCATTAAAAAGCTTAAGTTTTCAATCAAAAAACTTTAAAATAAAAAGTTGTTCTAGACCCCCCGACAGAATATTTTAATTTTACTTTCAAATGAAAGGGAAAAGTCCATTCTTTCATATTCCGAAGTTTTACAGATGCCGCATTTTTTTGAATAAAGTTGTTCAACAAAGACACCGCGAACATGGATAAACATTAAATATTACTTAAATTCTTGTAGAAATGTTCCCCAAAGAGAGTAAGAGGCTGCGAAATTTGGTTCAAATGTTATATTTTGGTATATATAATGTTTGACTGTCTACATCGTTGATGAAAATTGTGACAGCGCTGGTGGCTGAGTGGTAAGCGTGACCGCCCCTCACCCCAGTTGGTCTCGGTTCAATCCCAGCCGAGGTCGTTGAGATTTTTCTAAGATGAAATAAATCCTTTGTGTAATGCTTTCCTTTTTTATATATTACTAGCTAATACCCATCGCGCGTTGCTGCGATTTTCAACGAAATAGTTGGAAAACACAATTTGTTCCAAAGCGCCATCTGGCGGCCATATAATCTCCAACTAATTGCACACAAACACGCCCCATAACAAATACCTACTGTGTATAAATTTTCACGGAAATCGGTTAAGCCGTTTGGGAGTCTATAAATCATATACATACAAACTTTGACTTTTATATATAGATAGATTTTCTATTTGATTATATTGTTTTGTTTGCATTACATTTCTAATTTAGTATATTGGGTGTTCTGCCACAAGTGGTGACTTTTCATCCCTATTGTTTACATGATTCAGTTAATTATTATTAAGCTATAATATGCTTTCGCAGTTAATTTTTTTTTCAGTAGGATGTTTTAAACCTACACCCAAAACGTACCCGGTAAGATTCGCTTACATTATTGCAATAAATGCGTGCGACAATTGCAAGCGTTCTGGTAATGTGCAAAAATTGCAAGAAGCTTCCTTGCATGTAATGCAAGAAACAGAAAAAACGAGTTTTGCCTATGTATTAGCGATGTATGTGTATTGGTGACCAATATGCGCTAGATAAAAAAGACAGCTGGTATTGAAAAACAAACCCTGCACGAACAGATCACTAATCAATACTTTATCCATCCAACCATGCTATCAGATAATTATAAGTGGATAAAGGTCATATATAAACATTTGGATGAATTCACGATTAATGAAAAAAGTAAAGCACGCACCCAGATTTGAACTCATGCCAATTGAGTATCGTAGCACGGACTATAGGCACTGATCTATTCTTACACATAAAAGTCAAGCGTTAAAACTCGTACAATTAGCACATCCGGAATTCGATGCTGCCTCGTGTGTAATGAATAAGCCACAATATTGCGTTTAAAGATGTTGGTGAGAAATGAATAAAAAGCAGACGGTAAATAAGAACTCGGCGTGCGTTGCCATACAAACCGGCATAGGCACGTGAATGTGGTGGCAATCTTGTGACAGTGTGTTGAAGAAACGTATGTAGATATAGCAAGAGATGAAGTGTTTTATATGCTTGCAAACATTGCAAGCGGCTTTAACTGCAAAATTGCAAGCGATGCGAACATTATTTGCAAGTGATTGTCGCTTACAATTATTGCAAGAGGTTTTTGTTTTGGGTGTACTTGTCTCGTGAATAAGGAGCTAAACAAATCTTATAAACTAACTTATAAACTATAAAGAGAGCTAATCGTTGCAATTGAAGATTGCAACGATTTTTGTCGGAAGTTGCTTATAATACTGTTCGTCATAATTTCTAATGTTTCTATGTTTGCGAGCCTGTGCAACTCATTTGTGCTAAACCAGTGAGGACGCTTCAAAATCATTTTTTTTTAATTCTTTGAAGCGTTTTCTTCCTAGTAGCACAACAACTTGCCCAGATTGGAACTGCCTATAGCATTGCCGGTCTAAATATTTGTTTATAAATTAAAAGTTTGTTCTTTAGGCAGAGCCTAGAAATCCTATTTATAAGAGGGTATAAACATTTTATATATTTGTTGCATTTTGTTTGGATTCCTTCTATGTGATCCTTAAAAGTGAGTTTTTTATCGTAAATCAAACCCAAGTATTGAACTTGATCTGACCACGTTAAATTCAAACCATTAAATTTAATAATATGGTTAATATTTGGTTTAAGAGAAGAAGCTTTTGGCTTATGCGGAAACACAATCAATTGTGTTTTTGCCGAATTAGTGGAAATTTTCCATTTTTTCAGGTAATCATTGAAAACATTCAAGCTTCGTCGCAGTCGACTGCAAATAATACGAAGACGCCTACCAGTGGCTGAGATGCTAGTATCATCACAGAAAAGTGACTTTTTACAGCCTGTAGGTAGATTTGGAAGATCAGAGGTAAAAATTTTGTATAGGATTGGTGCGACGCTTGATCCTTGAGGGACGCCTGCTTTAACGGGTAGCTTATTAGATTTACAATTCTGATAAGAAACCTGTAGTGTACGGTTAGTAAGATAATTTTTAATTATCTTTATTATGTAAATTGAAAAATTGAAATCCCACATTTTGGCAATTAAACCTTTGTGCCAAACACTGTCGAAAGCTTTTTCGATGTCTAGAAGAGCAACTCCAGTGGAATAGCCCTCTGAGATATTTGCCTTTATCATGTTAGTTACTGTCACAAGTTGATGAGTAGCTGTATGTCCAATACGAAATCCAAACTGCTCAGGAAGAAAAAAGGAATTCTCATTGATATGTGACATCATTCTAGTTAGGATGATTTTTTCAAATAATTTACTAATAGAAAAGACTAAACTAATTGGTCGATAGCTAGATGCTTCTGCTGTGTTTTTATCTGGCTTCGAAATAGGAATAACCTTGGCATTTTTCCATCTTTCAGGGAAGTATGCTAATTCAAAACATTTGTTGAATATTTTGACCAAGTATCTCAAGGTGATTTCGGGAAGGTTTTTAAGAAGAATGTTAAAAATCCCATCATGACCTGGAGCTTTCATATTTTTTAATTTTTTCATGATGGATTTGATCTCATCATAGTTTGTTTCAACATTATCGTCTAGAGACAGTACTTGATTTGAAACGTTTTCATATTTTTGTAAGACTTCGGTTTCAATAGGACTCATAACGTTGAGATTAAAATTATGGACGCTTTCAAACTGCTGAGCAAGTTTTTGAGCTTTTTCTTCGTTTGTAAGAAGTATGTGGTCACCTTCCTTCAAAGCTGGAATTGGTTTCTGAGGTTTCTTAAGAACCTTAAAAAGTTTCCAGAAAGGTTTAGAATTTGGCTTGCTTTGTTCAACCTCTTTCGCGAAATTTTCATTTCTTAAGAGTGTGAATCTATGCATAATTTCTTTTTGTAGATCCTGATAGATACATTTCATAGCCGGATCACGAGAACGTTGATATTGACGTCTTCGAACATTCTCCAAGTGAATCAGAATTTGAAGATCGTCGTCAATAATAGGAGTATTAAATTTTTTCTTTGTTGTTGGTACTGATACATTTCTAGCATCAACTATAGAATTACTTAAATTTTGTAATGCCGTATCAATGTCAGCTTTATTTTGTAAATCAAGGTCATGATTAAAATTATTCTCAATATAAGTTTTGTACCTTTCCCAATTCGCTTTGTGATAATTGAACACTGAGCTAATGGGATTGGAAACAGCTTCTTGAGAAAGTGAAAAAGTTACTGGAAGATGATCAGAATCAAAGTCAGCATGTGTAATCAATTCGCTACAAAGGTGACTTTGATCTGTCAAAACCAAATCAATTGTTGATGGATTCCTTACAGACGAATAGCATGTAGGACCATTCGGCAACAAAATTGAATAATAACCAGCAGAGCAATCATTAAAAAGTAGTTTACCGTTGGAATTACTTTGAGCATTATTGCGATTCCTCCGCCGAATCCAACAATTCGATCAAATCAATGAATAACAAAATTAGAGTTACTCTTCAATTAAATGTTTGGTTTTAAAAATGTTTCGGTCACAACGACTATATGCACATTATGTATCCTCAAGAAGTTGAAAAATTCGTCTTCGCACGTTTTTAATGAACTGCTCGTTCCAATTTAATAAATTTAAATGATTATTTAAAGTCATTGTTAAACTTTAATTTCATTACAATTTTGTTAGCAAACTCCCACCCCGCTTGAAAAGCTTCAAACATGGAGGTAAAATTTAACATAGCAATCATCATAGGTAACATAGAGTCTTGCAGGTATTTTAATTTTTCTTCCGTTACGCTACCTAGATCCATTGGACTAAAGGAAGCGTTGGGTGCAAACGAGTTTGTAGGCGTGGTAACGGTAGCCGTTATTTTGGCCTTGTTACCTGCCACTGAAGCATAATTTTAGGATGGTGTGACGGAGGTAGAAGAAGTTGTTAATCTATTTTGAATCGGATTAACAGGTTTGGACGTGTTTTCTTGAAGTGTACCTAAAGAAGTAGGTACATTTTTTATTTGTTGTTTTTGTTGTCTAGAACGAGAATTTATAATTTTTTCTCGAACAGGACAACCCCAGACATTCGATTTATGATTTTCGCTACAATGAGCGCATTTGAAACTTTTTGTGGTTTTTTCACTGGACAAGTATCTTTCGTGTGCGATTTATCTCCACTGACCATGCATTTGGAATCCAAATGACAATTTTTTTTGTGCCGTGCCCAATGCCTTGGCATCTACGACACTGAGCCAGATTTTGAATTCTGCCCCCATGTCATCTATAATGTTTCCACTTTACTCGCACGTGGAATATAAAACGTGCTTAAAATGAATTAATTAAAGCTCCTGGATAATTCCAGAGCGTACTGGCGTGTTATCACCGCTAGCCTTTCTCTTCATAAGAATAACTTGTAAAGGAGAAAAGCCAAGTATTTTTCAATTCGTTGGATATTTCATCCAAACTTTGACCTTGAGGTAGCCCTTTCAAGACAGCCTTGAATGGTCTATCTGTCTTGAAATCATATGAATAAAATTTATATAACTTCTCCGTAAGATACTGGAGTAGTTGTTTGTGGCCAATCAATTCCTCCGCTGTAACACGACATTCTCCTCTTCGGCCCATCTTAAAAGAGACTTTCACGTCCGGAAGGAACGTCGAAAGCTCAGTTCGAAAGGCTTTGAAGTCGGAGATCATCACTGTTATAGGCGAAGGTGATTGCGTTTTCTTCTCATTGGCATTATGCACAATACGAGGAAATTTAGAAATTTCATCAGCTTCACATTCGGATAAAACATCGAATGAGTTGCTGCAGTCAATTGAATGTTTGGGTGGAGAAGATCCCCTTTTCCGTTTAGCTTTAATATTTGGCACACGGCCTTTCTTGGAGGACCCAGGCATGTTGGAAGAATTAAATATTTCTTTAGGCTGAATTGTTCTTAAAAAATGTTTTAGTCTTGAAAAAGACTGATTGAGTAGAAAAAGTAGGTAGTCTTGAGAAAGACTAATTGTCGAAAAAATATATGGAAAATCTTGAGAAAGACTGATCCAGCGAAAATATAGGTAGCCTTGAGAAAGACTGTTGCTGTTGAAAAACTCTAGGTAAACCAGGAGCTATCAAGATTTGTGACCGGTTCGAACAAAGGTTCAAGTCGGTATGATAATGCTTTCCTTCGGAAGGGGAAGTAAAGCCGTTGCTCCCCGGTCTATGAGTTGATCGGTCAATATCTAGTCCAGATAGTGGAGTCACCTCTCTGGTATCGGTGTTTGGCCTCGCACAGAGGTGTAACTAGAACAAATTCCAGGCCAACAACCAAAATTTTTTCCGATATTTTATTTAGTTATATTTTCTTTACATACTTAAAAGCATACTGCATAATGAGGCAAAATGAAGAGTATGTCAAAAATTGCTAAAGAATTTGTACATGGATATTTCAAGGGTGCTTTAATCGTTTTCATACGGCGAGATCCAGCAAAGTTACTGAAGCTGTATTACAAAGCAAGATTTCGGAGCAATCAAACTCTTCCGATCTTGTCCGATCCACAAAGTACAAGCGATTTGAAAATATTGAAATTTTTACTAATTTTAGGTACACCGAAATGTTGTAGTCTAGGTTGGGAAGGGTTTGTTTAGAGGGTGATATCTTGTTTCCATAACAATATTTTTTAGCTTGTAGTACACCATTTTGTAGATATATTATGTGGCTTAATGTCTGCAAATGGAAGATGTTTACTTGCAATTTTAAATAAGACTCAGGTTCAATTTTCTGCATGACGGCAAAATGGCCAAAATTGTGTCGTATAGGTTGGGACACTTCAAACAATTTAAATAATTAAAGACAATTTAAACATTAATGCATTATATTTATTTTTTGGTTAATATTTGTTTGTTAATTGGTATTTTAGAATAAGAATAAGTAACTGAAAGACTTATTTACTTCCATTTGACAAAGTTAATCTGACTCTCAATTTTTACATGTAAAACTTGTACGCAATCTTGTACGCATGCGTAACTGCATGGTGTCCCAACCTATACGACACGTTTGTTCCAACCTATTTTTCGAAGAAAAAAATCCAATGAAGCAAATGCAAAACCCTGATCTGTAATAAAATTTCATTTACTTCTTAACACTTTAAAATTATTTATTTCGATGAAAAACATTCAATTTAAGATGGTCCAAAAATCAGAGCAACAAAAGATTTTTCGCTCGTTTTTGACACTGCTCAGTGCAGCTGTGACAAGAATGAACAATAACTTTAACTTGGCATAAAAAGTGAGCTACGACCGAGTCTAGTATGTGCTAAAAACAACAGATGGCAACACTGACTAGGAACGAAAATATCGAGCTGTCCCAACCTATACGACAATCCCTTACATATCTCTATGAAAATAAGCGCAGATGTCCCTTATCTTTTCCATTGATCAACTGTTTATGCAACTGGAAAAACAATATCGACGCAGCTCACTTCGAAATTACTAGTATTCCAAAGGCTATAGAAAATAAACGTCCACACTGGAAGGATCATAGATGCCAAATTGTTAAAAACACTAGTTATTGTCTATGTTTAGTTAATATTAGGCATAATAGCGGCAATAGCAGCCTAACTGCTGGTAAACCGTTTGTTTGAAGCCAGTCTCGAACTAACAAACCGGGTTGGGTTCTAACCTGAAATGTATTTCGGGATCGCTCACACCACCGCTGTTTTGCGAGAACCTAACCCAGTTTCATTAAAAAAAACATTTATTTGAAGCAGCTAACCTGGGTTAGTTTCTAGTTTGTCAATCGAAAATGACACTAGAATCTCCGTGATTTTGCTTTTTCGGAAATCCAGCGCTTGATAGAGACACTTGCCAACAGATATTCAAATCCAATCAGATCATCTTGTGTATGTAATACCATCTGGCGGGGTTAAGTCAGACCGGAATAAGTCGCAAAACATCAAAAAATGAGATAATGATAGCACTGGATAAAGAATATCGTCAGCTACATTCCAATTTTGCAGATTTGAAATATGTAACAATAAACAAGAATATTGGCAAAAATTAATTTCCAATCCTAATGTAAAGGATGCTGCGATTCAAACTTTAAACTCGTTTTTCTCGAAATCAACATTTTGTCTCTTAGTCCGGTCTGACCTAACACCGACCATCTGGTGGTGGACTCTGTAACTATGTATTTTTCCATATATAGTGATGGTTTTTTCCAATTGGCTCAGGTTTGGAAGAGTCTTAGAGTGGCATGGAGAACCATGTTACATGCATTTATTTACACCTGTTCAACGATAGGGGCCCTTTAGATCAATAGTGCCCTGGGGCCCCGAGTGATCTTGAGACGGCCCTGCGCATCTGTCATTTTTCGTCAAAACACGTACCTTACCTAATACTGCGAAAGCGAACAAAAATTCTAGAGAAAATATATTATGCAAAGAGTAGAGTAGTAAATCTTGAAATGGCCGAGTAATGCACAGAAGAGAAAGACCCCAAAGGGAATATCTCATTGTTACTTACGTCCTATTCTAAATTTTCTCTAGAATTCTAAAGTTATTACTACATGTTTACAAGCCCGAAGGTCCGCGGTCACTGGCCAATGCAGACAGACGGTACTGAAATTGTCGCTCTTGCCGGGTTGGACATACAATTTCGAGCAATGATTCACGACGTACACCATTATGATGCAATTAAACAGAAACTTCCCGGGTTGTAAGCAAAAAACCTAAACCCCGCAGCATTCTTCAACCTGATTCATCCTACTTGTAAGAGAATATCCCAGTCGGAAATCACAAACGGCCTGTACGGCAGATCTATAGGCAGCCGCAACATACAATAAATCATAGGTGATTTTCCCACGAAAATTAGTTCGCAACCATGGCTCGTTTTGTTTCCCCCTTCGTTGTTTCCAATGATGAGCTAATCCCCGGGCGCATAAATTCCATACCGATTGGCAACAGTTTAGTGAGATTTAATTTTTGCGCGTACGTTGGAACACACGAACAACAACACGGCATAAAAATGAGTTACATAACATTCCATTTATTGTTGAGAGTTAGTTTCAAAAGCGAAACTTTTTTTCATTGAGCAGTACAAAGCTCGAACATGGGTAAAAACAACTGCACTATTTGCATCATACCTGTAACTGGCAGCGGGGCCACCAAAGCGAGGAGCTGTTCAATGAGCTATACTCAGCCCCTGAGTGGGATTCGCGGTGTTGGTTCCAATTAACAAAAACATGCGCTAAGGCACTGCCGTGAACTGGCCAGGGGATTTCGTTGAACGATCAATCAGCAGAGCCTGAAACCGACAGTGGAGAGTCCTTCACTAATCACCACCACCACCCACGGAATAGAAAAAATCGAAGCCCGATTGGACCTTTCGAAAACAGAATGTTTGCTGTATGTATATGTGGATTAGGACACAACCACGGCAGCAAAGGCCAGATTGAGAAAACAATAAACATTTCCCTCCGAAATTATCAATCAAGCGAAAAACAATGACAACATTTATCGCCACAGACAAGCGAGTGGGTGACCTTTAAATTTTCAACATCGCGTCGCGCTGTTGTACACCACAGTTCGCAAGCACAATCTTCTTATCTTGGCGGTCGATGGGTGTGCGGGGCGAGTGAGAAACGAAGCAGTAGATGGCAAGACGTCGAATGTAGAGGCAATTAATTTTCCACTTTTTGTGGGTTAGATGTTCGGGTAGGTCAGGGTTTGAGCGTCGGATTGGGGCAGCTTGTATGGATGGTTGTGTGCAGTATGGTGTAAAGAATAATTCGAATTGATTGTTGATTTCGGATGAAATGACAGTTCCGAGCGTTGTTCAATTGTAAACGATGCAATACTGTACTGAGAATTACTTCTATTTAACGCGTCATTTCAAAAGACACTTGGATAAAATATTTTATTTTACACATCATTTAATTAAATTATATTTTTACTTAACATTGTACAAACTTGCAGGTCCGTTGAGAGCCGCGCCGGGCCCCGGGATTTGGAGTACTGACGGGCTCTACCATATAAGACTTCTTATTTCAATATCAATTAGAGAAACTATACGGGTGCAACCGTTCCAATTAAACTATTTTTATGAAAATTGTTTATTTGACACGATCAGGTATTGCATTTATCGCTCATATGAGTAAATGCGTCCGGGTTATTTGCTACTGCAACAATAAAAACTTACATTTTCGCACGAAAAGTTATTGGCACTCATACAGCTTCTCCGGATAAATACAACGTGTTATTTTTCCGGATAATTAAAACCGCCGGAGAATGAGCGAATGAGTTTATCACGGTATCCTTTTTGCGCTCGCTGCCTTACTGTCGCTATTCCAAAACACGAACAAAGTCTATCCTACTTCTTCGCCGCTTTTCTTTGAAATTAAATGTATATTTTGACGTTTTTATTGATTTCCACGAAATTCAAATATTATCACCTTCTCCGCTGAGAAGGAAAAAACCAAATAAATTTTATCCGAAAAATTAATCTCACGCTATTTGTGGAGACGGAGAATTTTGCGACTCATCTTATCTCGGAAAAGTTGGACATCGGATAAGCTTCTTCTCGCGTGAGTGAGAGGGAATTACAATGCCTGGACACGATTCAACGCGTTAGCTTAACAGAGTCGTCAGTATTTTAAACATGTAATAGATGGAAAAAATAGAAAAAAGGAATATTTGTGGCTGGCCATTAGAATGACTTGCGTCCGACTTGCCATTGTAATTGGAAACCTTTTTTGCGGCATTGTCATACAGTCCATATCGCCATCGTTCATGCTCCCTTGACGACGCACATTAATGCTACCATCGCTAATGCTGCCCAAAATCAGAGCTTAGAAAAATTGACATCCCTTCGTGAGCTTGAAAGAGAAACAAATGTATGTTCGGTTTCAGGAACAAACTGAATCTTGTTTCTATGCTAGCTCTGAGAAGGATTATCAAGCAAAAGTGCACCAAATATAGATTACGCAGTTCAGTTATGCTCGAAAATATAAAAGAACTTCTGTCTTCAAACTGTCCACATAATAACAAATGAATGCGTTGGTTGGTGAATGAATTTATATTTCCTCTGCACTCAACCATTCGATTCTGCATAAAATTTCAGTCAGTTTGGAAGTGAATGAATGAGGGAAGCGTTGAAACTGAATATTGGTTTCAGCAAATTAATCAGAAATAGGCAACTGAATGTGAAATCCCGCACCACTGATGCTGCCTTGTTTCTTGTTGTTGGTACATGTTGTTGATTTTGAGGTACTGGATGCAGCTATTGCAATTGTCACTATGACCTGAACGAATTTTCTTAATCGGTTTCTGAACTTGGTAAAATCGGTTTTGGAATCAGTTGTTACATTTGCTCTGACATTCAGAGAGAAAACATTGGGATCTAACAGCGAAATCTGCTGTTAAAAAGACTGAGACAGAGAGTTGTGAGAGGAAGAGTTTCAACTTTTGGTGGAAACTATTGGGTAGATTAAGTATCTAGTTAAATTCCCATATTTTTCTGCATCAAATGTGTACACTGCAACCTGCATTTACGAACCAAACCAAGGGTTCGTAAATTGAATTAGTTCGTTTTTTGGGATTTATTTCGTAAAAAAGTTCGCTTCACATTCTTATTAAAATTCGTTGATTGAGCAACATTATCGATAACCCTAGCAATATGGGTATTTTCGAGCTTGACAAGTACATGATGAAAATGGATATTTGATACCTTTTTGACATCCAGGAAGGAGACTTCCGATTGAACAATAATCTCGATAACCCTAACAATTTGGGAATTTTTGAAACGGGCTTGATAGTAGTAGATGATAGAAATGGTAGCTTGGAGCTATTTCGAACAATATCTGTATAAACTATGAGGGTATTTTTAAGCGGGTTTGACGAGTAGATGAGCGATGCCCTTTTGAAGGCCAATATAGCGTTTTCTGGTTGAGAAAAGTTTTCTATAATCATATCATTCGCATCACAAATCACTATACCTATATCTATTCTATGATTATCTTATTTCGAAAACGTCAATATTTTGGGTAATAATGATGTCTTAACTGAAATTCGCCATCTTGATTTTCAAAATGGCTTCATAAATTGATTTTCGTCATCTACTCGTCAACCCCATTCCGAAAATGTCCAGCTTTTATTAGTAACAGTTAGCTACGAATATGATAAATTGTATGCCACTTCATACTGCACACTTTGAAAAACACTTGCGATAAATGAAACCAGAATGGTTCAATTGCACTGTTAAATGAATCTAATTGGGTTACGTTCACCTACTTCAGAAAACCATTGGAACGATTGGAACGTATTTGATTGTAATATATTTGCAGTGTCAACAGAAACAATAAACATCAACCATTAAATTAAAATAAATTTAATTCAGTTACGAATGCGGGCCCCCAAAACAGACGTGGACCCCACGGTAGTTACCCCCCCCCCCCCCCTGACCCCATCCTCTCCACGGGTCTGCAATCTTGAGCATACCATATGCATGTTTGTAAATAACGGTTGTATCCTGAGGTACTTTGAACAATTAAAACTACCGGCTTTAACTAGAAAATATTAAGAAAAATACCGCTACGTGGTTTTCCATACACAATCATCAATGATAATTAAAATCTTGAACAGCGACTTATATGCATTTATAGACAATTAAATAAATAAATAAATACGTCAATATCAAACCGAGTAGATTAATGGAAGTTTCCATTAACATGGAATCGTTGCGATATTTATGATAGTCTTAGTTATGACACAGACTAACAGACATAACACTTAAAAACAAAGCTTCGCCCGCTTTAACGGTCATTTCAAATATATTTGTAGTTGGGACTGTGGCCACATTTGAAATTATGGCGCTACTGTCATATGAACAAGCATACGGGGGATAGCCTACTAGTGAAAAATTGTTCCCAAACCTGAGGGGTAACCCACCAGTAAATGAGTGATTGGGACTTTGAATAAAAAGTGGAGCTAGTGTTCTGGGAAAATTGTCGGATCGATGTTTTTTGAGGGAATTCCCGTATAGTGTTATGTCTGTTAGTCTGTGGTTATGAGTCAAACAACAAATGCGCCTCTAATTGCAACAAAATCACATGTAAAACAAAGTCTAATTACTTTTCTGATGTTTGTATTCAAACCAACAATGTATTGTCAAAACTAAATTAGTTTTCTCATCATACGGTCATCCCAACCGGCCTATCTTAAAAAACGAGTTGGAACTCATTAGATTTGGCTTGGGTAGTATCTAAATTTAAACTCCACAAATCACGTCTCAAAAACGGTGCGTGAATTCAGCGCGTACGGAACTTTGTTTACTGTCCGCTATAGACAAAGTCGTAGCTTCGAACCGCTTTGGCTTCCTGGTTTCCAAAAGTGCTCATTTAGCATCTATCAATGCTGCCGGAGGAGTCGTAGTATAGTTGTGGTTAGCTCTAATAAAAATAATAGCATCTCCTGCCTGTCGGTGTATGAACGACTCTTTCGTAGTAGTCAGTTCCATAAATGGTCGAGAATTATATCTTAACACATTAATTTATGCGGTGCTCGCTAGGGTGGCTATTGGGTTGGTGAAATGCATGCAAATAAGAAAATGAAGCAACAACACGTGTAAAGCGGCCCGCTTCGATGGTCCTAAAATGTTCCACCTCAAGCAACAGTGAACAAATCAAGCGCAAAAACACCCTCCGGACTGGATGGCGCCTACCAATGAAACCGTTGACCGAGCCCTGTGAATGCTGGCAGTAATACCATATCGGTACAACTAAACACCTCGCAAAACACAAACACACACACCACTACCAGCCATCGGTGAGCAGGAAGCTAAACGGGCTCGTAGCATCTGGGTGTCCTCCGAGGTGCCTTGTATGGAAATGTGGCATGGTGTTCACATCATCAGTTTGTATGGCTCACAGGTCAACGAAATCGTACGATTTATGATGGGAGGGGGTGGCGTTTGTGCTGATCGAGACTACAGTCCATGAGGTTGTTGGTTGGCGATGAAAAATGACATAGGAATTAGATCGGTTGATTGAGTCCGGTTGAAAATGAGTATCTGCGTATTGGGAATTTGAAGGACTAAAATACTATTCGGAAATTTTTGCACTTGGTATTAAAATTCTTAAATATGTGAAAGAAACATTCCAATATAATGCACAACTCCACAGAAAAAAGGGTTGAATCGATAAAATTGGGAAATATTTCTCAGCAGTGAGAGTGTCAACGAACAATCGTTTTGCTTTGGCGATTATATGTAGCTGAACGGTGCAGATTGAACGCGAGTTAAGCATCCAATGCTTCTCAATCTGCCAACTGAATTTAGGTTGCGGAAGAAAGTGTACGACTTGATATTTCACCCTGCGATACCAATAAACTAATGAATCCGGAAGCTCTTCAAGACGGAGGTAATCTTCAACCAATTCATATACAACATTTGGTTATTTGAAATGGTATTTACCGCATTTTACTGTCAAAACACATCTCGTTCCAGGAAAATAAGTACGTTTGAGATTATTATTTGAGTACGAATCCCTAGGAAAATCACAAAAAAAGAAGTCTGTCTATCGAGAAGTGACAACAGATTGACACAATGTGGGTACAGGACCCTTATTCATCAAAGCACATTTGCGGAAAAGTATGATTGTTCTGTTTTATATTTAACAACTAACGAAAATTTTACGTAAATATTGGATTTCGATTCGGAAAAGTATCCCTTCCCGTTATCCACTCGCTCAAACGTGCTTTTCTTGTGAACTCGATCACCGAGCCCATTTCCGGGTTTACAGAAACGCGGTTCTTGCTATGTCACAATCTGCGACAGTTTCCAGTTATTGTTGGAGAAATCTGCAATTCGCAAATGAACGGATGAGATGAAATATATTGAGATTATCTGCGAAGAATCGCTGAGGAGTATTCAGTATTATATATGCGTCATTTTAGTAAATTAGAAACATCCACGGTTCCAAGTAGCTTCCCTGGGCTATACCTGAAGTAGAAATAAATAGCGGTGCCTAATGTGGCGAAAGCATTGAAGTAACTAGGTTCGATGGTTCATAATCACCGCCGGCTTCACACCGAAGCGAAGAAGAACATCAGTGTTGGCCGGATACAGCGAGGCGTCCAAGGTCAAGATCCTGGCGCTTCTTGAGATGCGAGAGTATCGCGTGCAATCCGGATTCTGGCCGTCCTACGGTTTTGAGTGACCGGCAGGTGTAGCAGGCGCTGAGGCGGAAGATGGAAGATGGTGAAATCCTTCTGCACATTGGGCATAGAGGCCGGTTCGACCAGACGGACGGTCAATAAGTATTTGGCTAACATGCACATCGCTATTAGGAAGCGAAATTCGAGACCGTCTGTGTCAGAAGCGCAAGCGACCCCCCGAAAGCAGCGACTGATGGTGCTAGTAAAGGATGGCTTCCCTGCGAAGCGAAACGTGGTTGTTATTATGGACAACAAGACTTACATGACAGTCGACGGAATGACTGGCAGCCCTGTTAAAAAAATGCGGAAGAACATGGTCAGGCAATTTAAAAAATTTGACGTTTGACTCAACTCGCGTATGCTAATTGCCCCTCGGAACAAATGCATTTTGCGAATGCGATTTAAAGGCAATTTCAATACTTAGACAAATTTTCTAGCGGCTGAAATGGACTTGGTTGTTTTTCGCGTTTTTTCAAACATGGCGGTTCATGTTTGATTTAAGCTTAAAATTGTTTTTTGAACAATTGGTGTGTTTTCACTTGTACTTTGTTTGTCCAGTGCACTTCATTTAGCCAACGAATGTGGGAAATTGTGGAATCGTGTGTATGTATAGTAGAACAAGATCTCTGACCTACAGTCTTAATGAACGTCAGATTGTGATAAGTTTTGAAGTGCAATACCAATTTCACCATTGATTCTTCCTATAATTTGGTGGTGATTACTTAGTATACTGGTAAGTATATGTGAGTAGATAATGAATTCGAAAATAAGCAATATTTTTAATTTTAATATTAGGCAATTAAGGGCGATTAAATGGCGCGTTCCGTGGGCGATTTGGGAGCGATTTAAGGGCGGGTTGGGCGGCAAAAATATGACGGCGGCAAATCGCCAAAATGTTGCATTTGAAATAGCCCCCTAATTGCCAGCAAATTGCTGGAAAATTGAAGGGCAATTAGCGCATCCGAGTTGGCAAGTAGCCCACCGTTAGCCAGCAACTTGCCCTTTTTGACTGGGAGGGGACTGGCTATTTCACGTCCCCTACACACTTAATGTTTTCTGCCGAATCTCAGTTTTTTCGAATCTTTTGCCGAAATCTCAATAAATAACTTTTTTGCTGATATCTCAACAAAAGTGACGTTTAATAGCTGAAACTCGGAATATATTTCACCGGAAATCAGCAAACAAATCTCACTTTGCCGAGATATCAGTTTCTAAATTTGCTGAGGGATTCGAGTGTGTATCTTCGTCACGAGCGGTTGACTCTTGTAGAGCTCCCTTCGAGTCGGTTAATTTTCATCATTTTTGGCACATTTTACTGCCTCCCGGTTATCGAAAGTGTGAATAACGGTGCAATTTAACGGTTATACAATGTGAAGTGGCTTATAAAAGCATTTTTCGGCATATTTTCGACTGACGCGAGTGGTGACAGTTTGTGAAAATCGAATTGCGGCAAACAAAAAAAATCTTTTCCTCGCATTACAAGGACAATAAAAGTGCAAACAAAAAATATCTAGAAACACAATGTGCATTCTAAAAATAGTGAAAAATTGTTTTTCAGAGAAAAAATTCGACCCGAAAAGTGAAAAAATACGGCAATAAGAAAAATTGGCATATTCAAATAATTGGCGTTTCACCAGCGACACCTGGTAGTCGCCACAAAATTCTTCAACTGTTTTTTTTTTACTTTCTTATTTTATTGCAAATAAGCAGAGGTTTTGATTCTTTTTTATTCGGGATTGCAGATATTTTGTCGCATGTAAATTTTGGGTGTTCATTGATGCGATGGCACTGTACGGGAACACATATCTGCAGGTCGGCCAACTTTTCTTTGGACTGAGCAAACTAATTTCTATGTTTGTTTAGGGTTTGTTTTACCAACGGGGAAACTAATTCACAGAGCATTGGATATGCTTATGGAAAAACACATGGCTTTAATTAGGGATTGGGGACCGGTCGGCAATTACCTTCAGTTATGTCAGCACGAAGAATAAGTGTTTCGCTGTCATATTCATTGGTTAGCTTTCAATTCTATCTCATGCCCCCACGCGAGTCTAGGTCTATTGATGACATTTGGTCCTCAGACCGGCGACGACTGGGTGCTGTTGGCCTTCTGCCGATAGTGGCAGAGAGGGTGCGAACGGATCTAGCCGAAAAGACAATACCGTAAAAATGAATAGTTGTTCGGAGGTCGGCTCCAATGGGACATTGATTTGACTGGTATCGATGATCGCGGGTCAATACGTACTGAAAATTCGCCGCGTCTGTTTTAATGAATCTAATTTCAAGTTCCGTTACTGGTAACAAGCCCGTGCATCAGGTTAACGATCCTTTGTATTTCCCTTCAATGTTCAATATAACCCTTCGTATACGTTTATTTCACAAACAATCCGATATGGAAAATAGGAAACACTTTGGTTGATTTATAACATCTCGAGCTATCATAACTCTTTGTCTGTATTATCACTTGGTAGTTTGCAACCCAAATATATATCGTAGAGAAGGAATAGCGAAATTAAACTAAATAATGTCACAATAAATAGTGATCCGGCCCATTACGCAAATAAGATTAGCTTTTATAGGCAATACTCCCACGGTCAGCTGTGTAGAATTGCAATTGCTTTTGTTTAGAAAACATAGGATACTCTCAGTGCCCGGCTACCCAGAGTTTAGAAAGAACCAAAGACTAAATAAGATCTTTTTCGAGCGATCGTGTTCTCGAGGACTAACTGAACTACTGCCTAATAGACTATGCTTTGCAGGTCGCATCGCTTGCTTGGAGCGGATCCTGGACCCTGTTCCCTTCCCTTCCGAACCACTAACTCCGCGACACCTATGGAAGAGTCTGATGAACCTTCTGTATAAGATTCCTCATTTTATTCAAACAATCGTCGGGTAAAATCAGCACCGACACGATAGAAACCACGAAAAAATTCGCGTTATTGAAAATTATTAAAAAAATATATAAGCAGTGCTCCTTATAGCCGGCTATCCGGAGTTCAAGTTGCTTATTTTGCTAATAGTATCAATACAACAAATGATAAATTTCCCAAATTCTCGGCAGCCGGGTGCCCAGAGCAATTATTACATGATAACGCAATTGGCACACTTACTAACAACTCTCCCCTTCCCGTGATATATGTGGTGATGCAGAGGATTCATCGGTGTCTAGTAGCAGCATGTATCGGACTAACATTTCTTCCTTTCCCAGAAGATCTACATTCGGACGTGGCCGGCGTCGGTATTGATCAGCATGCAGGGATCGGATTGTGGCTCATCATTTTATTTCCAAGCATGTTGTTCCCATGAACATTTTGCAACCTAATTCGGCTCTGGTCAATAACGGAGTAGCAACTACGGGCGATCTCTTTATGCTTATGCTTATATCAGTTTCTAAATTTGCTGAGTACACGGCTGTTGGAAAATTGCCGAGTCGAACTGAGTGTATAGGAAGGCAGTGAGCAATGGCGTCAAGCGGTAGGATTACACAGTACTCACAAATTTTTAATCTCACGCCGAGAGTCTATTGATGAAATTTGATCGATAGAACGGGGTCGGATGGGTGCTATCAGCCTTCTGCTGTAGCAGCGGAATGATAGGGTGCCAACAGACAGGCCTCAAAACCAGGGTGGCCACGTGAAGATCTGTAATTTAGTAACGAAGAAGTAATTTTTCGTGAAAAAATCTGAAAATCTGCATCGCGGGAAAAAAATCTATATCGAAAATGTGTATTTAAAAATTAACTAGAAGCTTCCCAAAAATAAAATTGTCAATGAAAAATTAAGTAATCTTTGTCTGGAGAACAAATGATATCAAAATTTGGCACTTTTGTTCCACGGTTTAGTGGTTTCTTAAAATCTGAACTGTACAGGGTGTATTTTAAGTGTTATTCGAAATTCTGATAGGCTGGGTGCTACATATCTATAATGAAAAACTGTAAAATCTGTATTTTAGCCAAAAATCTGTAATCTGTATATACAGAATCTTAGTCGTAAATTATCTATAAAAATCTATAAAATGCAGAATAATCTATATATGTGGTAACCCTGCTCAAATCTTGAACCGTAAAATAATGCCCCAATCCAAGGTTTAAGGCCACTCATCCGGGAGAAGAATGGGGGGCTCAACACTTCGAACCCCAGCCCTACGCAAAACTATGATTGGAATTCGAAGTGATGACAAATACCAGGCCACGCAGGAGCTTGTGGGGCATCAGGGCGTACCCCGCAATATTTCTGTTCTTATCCTGTAAGCGGCGTTCTAATAGGATTGACTTTCTTTTCCTAGATATGTATTCGGGGAAACAAAACGGAAAATACATAATACTGTTAATATAATATTGGAGGAGATTGTGACAATGGAGATGGAAGAGGAGAAAGATTGCGCGGAAAACCAAGCTGCAAAATAGTGGCTCGTTGGGGGATTTTGTGTCCTGCACTTCGTTCATTTTCAATTCTCCAGCTAGAGACGAGAATTGGACACTGGTCAAGAAGGGCACAGACCAGCTCAGCTGAGCAACCGGTGGGTCGGAGGACTCCGAGCATAATACAAAAGAAACACAGATAACTCGTCACTTAAGTGGAGCGGTGAATAAATTCTGTGGGTGGCTGGTGAGGTAATTACCACAAACCCGTTAGTAGGTGTGGGAAGGAGTCCCAACCGAAAAAGATCAAGGGGCAGGATCCTGAACTGCCACAGAAAACTGAGCAGTCTTCAAAGAAATTAACAAATCGAGCTCGATGGCCATCAATTCGCTTGACCACCCTGCGAATACCTTCAGCCAGGAACAGCTAAATACTACTTGATGCACACTGATCGATAGTGTAATGAAGAATCCGTTTCGTGATCGAGATCATCTGGGTGGAAGAGGAAATGATTTCGGCTTGGTTGGATGGGATCATATGTTAATCCTACAAGTAGTGCCAAAAACTATCGAAGCATAATGATCTCCAATGCTGCCAATCAGGTGCCTAGTCTCTTGTATTCCATATCTCAAACTGGTACCGTTGGCTGAATATCAACGCTTCTCGTGAGAAGAGCGGTAAACAACGGAATAGATGTTAACCTTGCGACAAATCGTGGATAAATTACAGAAACACAACTTTCGGACTCGGACCATTTTTTGTGGATTTCAAGGCGACATACAATTCACTAAAGCGACAATAACGGTGGCAGATAGTGTCTGAGTATGTGGTTTTCCGACGAAATTAACAATCTGATTCGAATGACGCAAGATGGGTCAAAATAACATGCACATTTGACTCGTTCGTGACGTTAGATAGCTAGAAGCAGGGCGATGTACTCTCCAATCCATTGCTCTAAATTGTGCTCGAAGGAGCGATACGAAGATATGAAACTTCATAAAATCAGGAGATCGGCTCTAGTTACGAAGTCCTGTGATGATGGCAGAAAAATGTATTTTTTTTCATTTTCCAAAATCAGGCGAAAACGACGAAGGAACGAAGCTTCTTTCAATACCACAAGAAAATAAGACAACGACCTAGAACAAAGCATTTTGTAAGACTGAAGCCTAATAGGTGTGCATATTTCTAGTTTTTATTGTGTTCTAGTTGTATTTTTAATGTATATTGCTGTGATTTAATTTAATGAACAATAAAATGAGAATCGAAAATTACTGAGCCATCATCGAAACGAAATTAAACATTCGGATTGTCATAGGAAACCGAATGTAACTGCTACTGCTACTCGTTTTCGTAGAATTGGGAGAGAAGGGGTCATTGTCTTAATATTTTGTATGTATTTAGTAACAAAGAAGGCAATGAAAAAACGAAGGTGAATCCTTTGAATTTCATCTCCGTAAAACCTCAGGTGGAGGTGTTTTATTAGCTGTGCGTGTTGGGGTCAAAGTTAAACACATCGACGAATGTAACAGTGTCGCACAAGTGTGGGGTTTTTTTGTTAAAAAACTAACCTATTATTTTTATTATTTATTTGCGAGGCTTAATCTTAGAGGTTATTCGCCTCGAACTCCTCAATTCGCCTATATAGAGGAGAGTGGGGATAGCTAATCCACGGCGATAGGTAAACCACTAAGTATACTGCGTCATATCGTGATAATTTTTAGGCCCATATTATTTTCTTGTTAGCTCTAACAGTAACTCCTGTGGTGTTATTGATTCGTTCTAATTCGTTGATTCGTTCGTACCGCCGCGTTGTAAATCTGTGTGTTCCGACTAAATTACTTTGTTCTCGCTGTAAAACCGCTTGCTTCGGTTGATAAACTATACCAAATCGTAGTTGTACTATCAACGTTTTGACTGCATTGATTAGTTTCTTCGCAAAATTGTGCGCAACCCAAATAATTCGATTTCATCTCGCCGCCGAAACAAAACTCTCCATTGTTTGGTCATTTTGTGTTGGAAATACTACTTCGTGATCATGAACCAGCTAGTGGATAAACCATGCGGAAAGTGTAGAATGGCACTGGGTAAATCTGACCCAGCAGTGTGTGACGGCTTCTGCGATGGATTTCGTTATTTTCACAAACACTGCACCGGCCTAACAGAAGATGAACTGTCTGCGTGTAGTGGCTCAAATGTGCTATGGATGTGTGACGATTGCCGTAGCCTACTGGAAGACGCAAAATTTCGTAATTCGATCAGCTCGGTTAAAGCCGCCCATGAGATACGAGAGAAACAGCGCGATAATGAAATTGGATGTTTAAGGAAAAGTATCGAATCATTGAACTCTACGATGGCTAAGCTTATAAACTGCACAAAACCGAGTTCATCTGTGCAATGCAACGAAAGTGCCGTGGTCAATGTAGAACACCACCATTCTTCTCCAATATCATTAAACTGCTCAGAGACAATGCATCCTGAAGGAGCTGCTAACGATAGTTTCACGCTATTCCTATCGAATATCAAAAACGACGTCAGCGAGCAGGAAATCTCGATTCTGGTAAAAGAATGCTTAAAAGTAAATGGTTCTGCAAAGGTCAAAAAACTCGTCTCGAATAGGCAAGACGTTAGTACGTTAGACTACGTTTCATTTAAAGTGGAGCTAGACACAAGTTTGAAAAAACACGCTCTTTCATCCAGTACATGGCCACACGGAGTACGATTCAGGGAATTTCGGGATCTTCGCCATAATGAACCTTGGATGCCAACCGTTCGAATGGATTCTTCTAGATCTTAAACCGATTTCCATGTAATGTTGTCGAAATTGTTTCACTGTTCAAAAATGTTACTGATTGTGCATTTGATATGAATTCTTGTGGTAGTTGTTATAATTATGTTTCTTGTTGATTTAGAGTGCTACACATTAGTTTTAAGTTTTCAATTAGACTGTAAATGTCCGTTGAATATACAAATATACAAATGAAACTTAACCTCACACGAGTGCGCGATAGTGTCAAACGTTTCTTGACGCTTTCAAAAAAAAAAAAAACAAACAAAAAGACAAAGTTTTTTGTCGTTATATTATCCCCATATAACTAGGGGATAGGTGAACTACTATGAATGTTTTTCATTTTGGAATACTTACTACAGTATACACATTAAATGATATTTCGTACTTTCAAAACAAAGGACAAGGTGTAAAGCGATATTTTTTCATGTGGGTCTACGTGTTTTTATATTTGTCGGAAGAATATTCTACTTTGTTTCTGGGGTGGCTCAAGTATCTCCACTTGTAGGGATATATGAACCATTTGACATACCACATGACCACACGTAAATTTTCATTGCCATCTGTATTATATATGGTAATGCATATTTTGTTCTTTCAAATTCGTACACAAAGAATACTGCATCTCAGAAGGCATAAGAATTATTGCAGGTAACAAAAAAGTGATTAATATATCCCCACCCACCCCTATGTGCGCTGCCTGCTTTTCGCCAGACAGGATTTGCGAACCCTCGCTGATTGACTTATATTCGCAGTCATTAGCCTCCATTGCTGAATGAATTATAGTCCTAGGCGAACATCCGGGGTCCCACAGGGCAACCTTCGTTTTTCTACTTTACTTCAAGGATGTGAATTACAGACTCAGAGAACCACGCTTGTCGTACGCCGACGACCTCAAGATATTCAACCGTATCAAGACTTTAGCAGATACGCAAGTTCTACAGAAACAATTCGATGTCTTTAGTGAGTAGTGTAACGATAATCGAATGGTTCGAAATCCCGCAAAATGTTCTCACCTTTTCGAGGAAAATAGAATCTATTAACTTCGCAAATAATCTATCAGGGCTGCTTATTCCGTGAGAATGTTCCATGAAGGATCTTACAACGATGTAAGATTCTAAACTCACTTTCAAGCAACACGTCTCATATATTGTTGGTAGGGCATCGCGAAACCTGGGGTTCATCTTGCGTACTGCCACATCATTCACGGATATATTCTGCCCAAAAAGTCTGTACTCTTCCTTAGTCCGGTCATCTGTAGAGTACTGTTCGACGATCTGGAGCCCGCACTGTACGAACAGTTCCAACCGAATTGAAAAGATCCAACACAAATTTATAAGATTCCATCTGAGATAGCTAAGGGATCGTTTTCGGCTACCTAGCTACGAGACCCGCTGTCAACTATTTCAACTCGGCATCTTCCAGCACCATAAGCATTAAGCCATTGCACTATATTGGTTATACATTTGCAGTAATGTTGCATTAAAACTCTATTACAGCATTAACAATGCAATAAAGTTCTATATTAGCATCAATAATGCATAACTGCACAGCCGACATATAGCATTATCGCTTGCTCTATATGAGTATACAAGGATGCAAAATGCCTACCTTTTCTGCGGCTGTAATTTTTCTGCCTACATTCTCATTTCTCTTTTGACGCTGCTATCGTGCGCTAGTGCAGGACGCCCAGCGCTGTACGGCAGTCTGTAAGCAAAGCAGTAACATGACAAAAAATACTGCTCCCAGTGCAGCCACCAGACGCGAGCGGTACAGCTTCTTTTTCCTTTTTTCCTTATTTTACACTTTTTAATATTTTTAATCTATTCAATATTTTTAATCATAAACGACGACAATGAATGCTGTTCGTTTACGCCACGACCGGCATCAACGCTTTCGTGTGCGGGCCTCCTCTTTTGACTATGCAGAATAAAGTGTACAAAGCGAGAGAACAAACCTAACTACGCCACACTCTCACCGTGCAGTCAGAGTACAGCAGCAAAACAAAAATGTATTCTACTGCTGTACGGAAAAATGTACTCGGTTTGGCTACTGTTCTGGCAATAGCTGTAGTGATGCGTCGTTGCAGCGGGCTGTACGGCTTGTGCGAACGTAAATATACCGAAAAAAATGTAGTTTACCGGTACCGTTGGCATCCCTGTGAGTATATAAAGCTGATATAACGCGTACATGCTTCAAGGATCCTTAAAGCATGTAAGCTTTACAAGTGCATTTAGTGTCATTATAGAGCAAATAAAAAACCGATATAATGCTATTGTAATGTTGTGGGTTTATTTGTTATGCAAACTCTTCTTGAAGATTATATTCGGCATATTTCATTTCAATCGAACAAATGCAATATAGTCCAGGGAGCAAACGCAGCGCACTTACCGTGAAGGACAAGGTAAGGTACCTCAGTTCGAGGCTTACTAAAGGTAATTTTCATAAAACATTCATATCATGTGAGAACAAAAACCCATTAAAGATATTCATTACAATGCATTAGAAGAGAGTCAATTACGGTTTTAAACAGAACATTTTATTTTAAAATTTTTCCTTTTTGCTCATCATACCGAAAGGAAACATAAGAAATGGTTTAAAAACCATGGCGGACAATGACAGCCAACTGAAGCTTTTTAATAGCATTAGTAGTGCCAATATTAGGCTTTCAAATTTGACATTCCACGCTGGTGCTATATAATAGCATTAGTACTGCAGAAACGAGCTGTCAATCTCTGCACAGTAATAGCACTATATTTCGCCTTTTCTGGCATAATACCAGCATTATATTAGTATTTAGGGCTTAACGGCTCTTTAAGACAGCTTTATATGTGGATCTAAAGCAGATATTAGGCTACGTTATAATGCTTATTGGTTACTTGGGTATATCAAGTAAACTAGTTGCTACTGATCTGTTGTCAGCGCGCATCGATTCTGCAGCCTTGATGGAACAAGTACACGCCCAAGCTAGTGCTAGGGAGTTGCACATTAATATTCTTCTGAGAGCACCTATTCATCGGTTCAACCACACAGCGAATGCGACCATCACGGGATTACCAGGAATTTTTTTATTGTGTGACACACCTGTTCGACTTCCATTTGTCTGGTAATGCGATAGATAGAAGGCTTATGATTATTTTTAAAAACATTTTAGATCAGGACTTCATTATTGAGCCCGATTGCGGCCCGTTAATGATTTACGTTTATTAAGAGATCAATAAATGGTCGAATAATTTATGTCCGAATGTATTTCAGACTTCATGTTTCTCGATCGTGGTCCGCCGGCTTTCATAATCCTTATACGCCTGTAGTACGTTCACCATCCTAGATCGCATATATCAAGCGTGTGCGGTATCTGTCCGACATAGACAACCTTAGCAAAGAAGCCTGTGTCCCTGGATCCGCCACTGTTCGTAATGGTAGTTCATTTTCAAACCAAATAATTGTATCGCACTTCCGAGTACTTTGTTGAACAATCAATCTTGAAGCGAGTCTGTATGTCTCTCGGGATATTTAGATGTTGAATAGCAAACACAAAATACAACAAACAGGTTGAAATCGATTGAAAATAGAGGTGCTGTTTTTCGTACCGTGATAAGATGAAATTGCTTTTCAATCAGGACATCAAACACGGAAGTTTGAGTTGGGATCCACATATATAAACAGAAGGTCCAAATACATAGGGTAAAGACCTAATTTTGTCCCCATTAGGGAGGGTGCCACACTATTCTATTAATTACGCAGCCTATAATTGCTGAAATGCGCATAAATTGGCATCAGTATCCTTGCTTCGTTCCCAAGAACCAATATAATAACACAAATGTCCTGAAAATGGGGAAATACTTCTATTTGAGTGCCACTAAAACTCGAATCGTATGCTTCTATTTTCGCACTACCATTTGAGCCAATGCGTTGAACAAAGATGACAGACGCTGCTCTAACTAACGGCTTCAAATGGGCAGGGCGATAATGGAAATAGAGCGAAAATAGTCTACACACCCTACATTTGTCTAGATCCAGTGATTCAGATTTGGTCCGTTGAATTGACATGGTTCTGATGGGCCGATGGTTCAGATGCTGTCATGGCGAGGGTCGGAACCGAGTAACCGGGTACAGAAGACGACAACTTAGTTCAATGAATACCAGTCCAATCTGTTAATATAATCACCGAATTATCCAACATATGATTAGAGCCAAAGTTGGCAAATACTGAAATTATGCTAGGTTGTTTGATATGTACTTCCAAAGTTCGTCTTCCACCGTGATTAGGTAATATGAATTTTTGTCGGACTATGCAATTGCATAGTATATTATCGACAAGATAATGAAATTGTCTTGGAATGTAATAGAATCTTAGATAGGTTCATCTCGGTATGAGTGGGAATTATGTGATAGTGGAATGGAGTAAATGTTGCTTCTGAATCATGTTCTATATGGCAGTGAACAATATTTTTTGCCATTTTCGTATAATCAGTTTCAAATGCGGTTCGTGAATATGAATTTGGGATATTACATAGAGTTTTTGCAAGCTTGTTGCATTTCAAATAACTCCTACGAGTGAAATGAAAATTATCCATAGCAAATAATTAATTTTTTTGAAATTAGCAAGGAAAATATTAGAATGTTCAAATACTACTTAAAAATCAGATTGTATTCAAATTGGTTGAAAAAGAACAAGAGAGGCAGGATTTAAAAAAAATATAATCAGATTTGAAATTTATTCCAGTTGAACGCAAACTGCAAAATTCAGTTCAGCTAGATCATAAACGATAAAAAATATACAATTCAAGTATTGATAGTTTCGATGTCAACGTACATATTAAATAACCAGACTAAGATAAAAAAATCATTCATTTTAGCCACCAGTTTTACACATCAAGGAAGGCCTATGCATCTGCTCTCAAGATTATATGGCAACTGTGTTCGATCGACGAGCAATACCTTCAACCGGAAGACATAACAACCCTTTACTCTTCCACCGGCCGTATCTAAACATCTATGAAAATATTATCGATATGCAAAGCAACGCTGTCTGTTTAGAGCACGCCATTATTCCCAGCTGTTTGGAGCCCGATCTGTGGATACCCCATACGAATAACACAGTTTTCAATCACCTTCGCTAAACAATAACTTAATAAGCCATTTCCAACCCTCCAAGAGCCTTTTTTCGAAACCTGCTCATAGCAACGACGGTGCTTTAAGTCGAACCGACTTTGTTTAGAAACAGGGGGGGGGGGGGGGGTAAGCCGTCTCAAGTAATCACCACAGTACGACCTCGACGTTTGAGCTGTTCTCCGTTTTCTTTCGGGCACACAGCTACGGTTGGAGCAATGTTTTTGGGGTTTCGCTTTTTCACAATACACTTCACTTTCAATTCCTTCGTCTCAACGGTGGTGTCGTTCGTGATGCCAATTCTTGCATTACCTCAACGGTCTGACTTGCACATGCTGATCGTGGACAAGTCCATAGTGGATAGCCTAACCGCGCCCGGGGTCTATGAGTTTGCACAATTTCCTGCACGAGCTTTTGAAACTAATTATCTGCGCACGAGTTAGCGTGCCAAACTTTTGTATCACATATGTCGGTATATAGTTACCTAGATTGTTGTTCTCTTTGGCATCATCGCATCGCTCCACGACCCGTATGATACCGCGCCCAGCTATCTTGGGGAACATCATTGTTGCTCCCATCTCCGTTAGTCTGGCCATGATTATGTTTCTGTTGTTGTTATTGTTGTCATCGCCACTTCCGTTGTTGTGATTATTATTATTATTGTTGCCATCATTGGAGGCAGTGTTGGTAATATCGTTACCGAAATGCGATGGAGGCCTCATTTTGATTTGTATGACTTTTTTCAAACTCGTTCTCGAAAAACTCAAGTACTTGATCGCACTTTAGGACTCACTAAAGTTAGATAAATATCCCACTAGGCACTTCTAATCGATCGTACAGACAAATTCGTACAACTTTCCACTAACTGCACACTACTATGAAACAAAGAAAATTCTCACTACTGTTTTGGCAAACTTTTCCACGGCAGACAGTTTTCCAAAACCCGTATCCTCCGAAACCGCGGGAAGGTTTTCACTGCTTCACTGTTCACAGGCGAATGATTGCACGTTTGCTGGTAAACTGCTCGAAGCAACCACGCTCCAAAGCAAAGCAAAGCTTGCTATGTTTCTACTTGTCCGCTACACCACCAAGCAGCATGTGTATCTTTTCCGCTGTCTGTGTTGTAGTAAGTAGTAGAACCGCGTGTGTACTATGAAAACAACAACATCACCTTACTTTTAGTGGACCGACGGCCGCTTTGTCTGCTACAGTCGTGCTACTGGTAAACCATCCACCATCGCTGCCTTGGCTTTTCCTTCCTCCCCGCTTCGGCGCAATCATATGGTTGAAGTGTGTACAAACAAAGAAACCCAACTCTAACGGCGTGGCGGCTGCTTGCTTGCTTCTGTTTCGAAGCGCAATGACGCTGCTGGTATGTGACTGTGTGCGCGCGATTCGGTGGAGAAACAACGCGCAATAACGGTACACTCACGATATTCACGCCGCAACGCCCCCGCGCTATTTTCATTTTGTTTAATTTTCCGTCGCGGGTTTTCCGCACACCATAAATTTGCCCCCTCTCTTCACGGTCGAAAATCGACGTTCCAGTCTTTCTTCCGGGGCGGGAAAATGAACTTTACCGGCAGTGAAATTGCGTTGTATGCAAGGTTCAAATTGTAAATATTTTTTTTTAATTTCCTCGAATCGTTGGGATTTTTCATGTTCACAAAAAAAATCAACACGTTAGTCCGACGTAAAAAACCGAAGCAAAACGCAAATAAAGCGAGGGCATTTAAATATTAATGATAGCACGTCAACTCAGCTGTTCGCGAATAAAGAGGAAAGAGACGATGGTTGGTGATCTGAAGTGCGCTTGAACGGGATGGAACGAAAACAAAGAGCGTTCGCGTCGCGTGCACTCGAAACTAGTTTTCCGGCTGGCGTTGTGTTTGTGCTCAACTTTGTTTATGAGCTTCAGCAAGGGAACAGTGTTGCCGAGCATTCGTTTGAGTGTTTTGCTAGCTTCGGAAAACAATCAATGAGTGTTGAAACTGGAGACTTGTACATTCGGATAGTAATGAATGTAGATTGCTTTCAGTAAAGTTAGTTACTCTGTAAACCATATTAGTTAACTCAGCTGTTTAACCTTTGTGTCCAAAAAAGCTCTTGAATATGGTAAATTTTTAATCGATCTTTTGAACTCTGTGAGAATCAATCGGATGAATTAATTTGGTTTCCCGAAATCCGGATTTCCGGTGACATATCCCAGAACTGGGAAAAACAGTTAGTGGAATTCAGTAGAATCCTTGGAATAAACTCTAGGCACAGAAATCGTCTGTACAGGGAATGGTTTAAAAACAGATGCTAGTTAAACGCATAACTTTTTCGATATTGAATTCAAAGTTCATCTTTATTACTTCACCGACAACACAAACTTTCGAGTCTCTGACAGATTTTTGCCATTCCTCCATGATGACTACTTTTAATTGATTCTTGCTAGTAATTGTAGGCTTCTGAATATTTCGCACAAAATAGTCCCAATGCTCGATTGTGTTTAAATTCGCAGATTGGGGAGAATGAGGATGCATCGATTAATCGATATACAAGAACCATTCTTTCTCCACCATCGAACTATGATTCACATCATTATCATGGATGTAACGAAAACTGTTTTCCATATCCTTATTTTCCTGTGCTGGCCTTCAAATTTGACTTCGAAATGTTCAGATAATCAAAACTATGCTCTATGCTATTTTGCCCCCAAGAAGAAAACTTTGGGTAAAGCTCAATTATTCTCCATTGGGGAAAAAATTGGGCAAAACTAGTCCTAACTAGTCCTAAAACCTATAACTAAATTAGTTATGGAATTTGCGTTTCGACTTCGTCTCACCAGAACCCAATACTAACTTAGTGACAGGACAGGACTAAGCTAGCGCCGGATTGTCGATAGCTCCAAAAACGAAGACATAATTTGTATTCCTGACAGAGGGGGAACAACTTGACAGCTCCTATACAAATCGTTGAAACCACTTTATTTGGGTCTGTGGGTCTAAAATGGCGGATCAATTTTTATTCAAGAACAATTTCTAAAAAAAGCGTAAACTTGTTTACAGTGAAAATTTTCTTGTTCATTTTTTTTTACTTTCGATAATTCCTTTTTGAAGACTTTTTGGGCGTTTGGTGTTGTTTTGTTATAAAAATGCATCTTTATTCCGATGCATTATTTTCAAATGATTCATGATTTTTTGGAATCATCCGCATACAAACAAGCGGCGCTTATACTAGTTAGTGAGCACCTTTATTTAGTCTTAAGATATTAGGTAGTAATATTTGTATTGCAATGTAAAAAACACACACAATGATACTGGACTATTTTGCTCCCTAGAGTGACAGGAAAAAAATTACCCCTATCGGCCCACCCCTGATTCGATTCCTAGTCCCACCAGGAGTACATGAACCAAATTTGAAGCAAATCGGACAAGTCTAGCTACCGGACCAACGTTCCTGAAGTTTGTATGGGATTTTTCGACAATTTACATGGAGAAAACCCACTAACTCGCATTTTTGCCGCTAGGTGGCACTGTATGTATCGTATTATCACTGTAAGTGAAAATAAGAAAGATAATTTAATTGCCTACAACTTTGCCGAAGACTGCTAGTGAATTCGGCTTTGTTAAAAGCAGTTATTAAACTTCTAGTGAAGTGATGTCTGAGTCAGTTTTGCATGGGGCCTAGCAGTGCATGGTTGTGCAATTTTTGTGAAATAACCGTAAGATTTAGCTCTATGATATGTTCAGAATAATTGTAGTAAATAATACGAGCCATGTTTTGGTTAGAACATTTTAGTTCCACATTTTACCACATAGAGGGCGCCAACACTAACATTTCAACAGAAAGAGATAGAAATTAGGTGTCTTCCACAAAGTTGTAGAACAGGCATTTTGCAATAATTCTTCTGAACATCTATCTCTCTTCTATGAAAAGTTAGTGTTGGCGCCCTCTATGCGGTCACAGTTGGAACTAAAGTTTTCCAACCAAAACATAACTCGTATTATGTGTTATAATTCTTCTAAACATACCATTGGGCTAAACCTATCGATTATTTCACAAAATTGCATTTTTCGTAGGAATCGAGTACTGATACACAACCATGCACTGCTAGACCCCATGCAAAACTGACTCAGACATCACTTCGTTAAAAGTTTAATAACTTCTTTTAACAAAGCCGGATTCACTAGCAGTCTTCGACAAAGTTGTAGATAATTAAATTATCTTTCTTATTTTCTCTTACAGTGATAATACGACACATACAGTGCTATCTAGCGGCAAAAATGCGAGTTAGTAGGTTTTCTCCATGTAAATTGTCGAAAAATCCCATACAAACTTCAGGCACGTTGGTCCGGTAGCTAGACTAGTCCGATTTGCTTTAAATTTGGTGCAAGTACTCCAGGTGGGACTAGGAATCGAATAAGGGGTGGGCCGATTGAGTTTTCAAAAAATCATTATTTTTCTGGGCAGTCTATTGCTCCCTCTCCGATAAAAAATGAACTGTCATCATTTCTGATTTTTGTGGAAACCTTTGCACCGTACATGTCGCAGCACCTATCAGTTGGATGCTATACTGTCAGAAATAAACAGTCGAAGTCAATCCTGCCTTTGTTAAATGCGAAGTGAAAAATGATAATCACAAAACTAAATGTATTTAAAGATTAACGACAAACTTTCGAGAATTGTCATATGCGAAAGACATTTCAAGGGCAATGGGCAAATCATGCATTTTATATTTTACATTCGGCACAATTTGTAATCCTTAACTTGTTTGTATTTATTTTAAATTATTACGCTGTTTTGAAATGATCATCTTGTTTATCTCTTCCGAATGTAAATAAAGAAAACAAGTTCGCAAAAGACGTCACGAAATTATTTTCTCGCATAGAAGTTTACAGTATCGCAATTAGTGGACGGCGTTCTATGGTGGCGACATCATTCGAAACACGGTGGTTTCAAGCAACTTAGGCTAAACGTCAAGTTGCGGGAGGGTTGATTCCTGAGCAAACCCCTAGTCCAGCGTGATGTCCAGTAAGAAAAGGAGCTCATTTTAAGCTGATGAGAACTAATGAAATCGAAACATTTGGTTTGGTTAAGCAAGGCAATGCAAGATGTTCTGTTTTATTTTTTCTTAGTGGAGAACAATTTAGGTAAAAGCTATTTTTTCTCCATTAAGAAAAAAATGGTTTAAAAGCATCTTTGTGCGTGAAGAGCGCAATACAAACAATTAAATTAGTTAGGGAATTTGTGTTTTGACAGAGAAATGCAAATCTATAGGCGGTGGTCAGCTATTTTCGTCCGCGACCCTTATCACCCATTTTATAATTTTTCAACATTTTTTTTTTTCAATTCATCAACAGTGCTATCTTTGAGAATCTTGGTTAAGCAACTAATTTTTCCGATCCTATTTTATTGCATATAATTAAGTAGTTTTTATATCAGTATTGCACATATTTTGTCGTATGTAACATTAAATATTCTTTGATTTGATGGCATTGTAAGGGAACACGTATCCGCCGGTTGATGCCAAAAGATGCTGATATTTCATTAGACTGATAAAAGTAATTTTTTTGTTTGTTTAGTGTTTATTTGACCAACTAGAAAACTAATCCACTGGCCATTTTATGTGCGTGGGGAATATGCATAGTCTTGTCTGAGTGAAGTGATGACTATTGAATCTTGTATGAGCCAGTTACTAGTTTTAGTAATTAGTGCAAAAATTAGCGTCATCGGTTGTATATTTGACATACAAGGCTAGTCGTTTCCTGTATTTCGGTAGTACTGATTTTATACTGTTTAAAATACGCTTTAGTTAGCTTAAATACTCGCGCAAATAACAAATCAATCGGCCCCTTATTCAATTGTTCGCGGACAAAGAAATTAATACATAATTGTCGTTTTATTTGCTCTAAAATACCAACTTTTATACACGATAAATAATACTTGTATTACGAAATCGATTTCGACAAATGTCTCGAGACGCTAAAGGTAATCGCTTTCCATGATATTGTATTGTTTTGGGAATGTCGTGTTTCGTCGGAATAATAAAATCGTTCACATATCGTTTGATTAAATTAAACATAAGCAACACTCGCGACTGTCGGCAATCCGGAGCTGAAGTTGCTTTTTTACAAACTGAGCATTTCCAAATTAATTCAACAAACGATCAATTTATCAAAAATGCTCGGCAGCTGGCTACCCAGAGCAATGAACACATGATAATACTTCTACGAATTGCATAGATCGTATCACTTATCAAGGTGAATCCAGATTTATGTAACTCTTTACCCCATCCTACTAACAAAAACTCTTTCCCGTGACAAACGTGGAGATGCAGAGGTATACACGGTCCCCATAAAGACGTTTGTTACACTTGTTTTCCTTCTCGATGAGTGTAAGGACGTGGCCGACGCCGATATTGGCATTTCAAAGTATGGAACTCTCGAAACGTGCACATTGAGAATGGATAGCTACTCCCAGGCCCCATTCGTTGATTCTCTGTGCAATTTCGCTTGTTCTGGTCAATCACGGAGTAGCAACTACGAATTGTACGGTCATCATGCTCATACTCATGACAGAGAAATACAAATTTATCTATCTATCTATCTATCTATCTATCTATCTATCAATATAAAAGTCAATGTTTGTATGTATATGATTTATAGATTCCCAAACGGTTTAACCAATTGCTGCAAAAATTTATACATAGTAGGCATTTGTTAAGGAGCGTGTTTGTGTGCTTCGGAACAAATTGTATTTTCCTCCTATTTCGTTGAAATGCGCGATGGATATTAGCTAGTTATAATATAAAATAAGAATATGTTAAAAGTTATTGTTAAGAAAACTTTTGTGTTGAAGGCTTCTCTATGATTCAAATACACAAAAAAAGTTTTTTACGTCTTTAAGGTTGAACAGAGAATGGGCAAAAATCAGAAACGAAAAAAGCAGTTTTTTCCACATAGTTTGAAAGATCTTTATAAAAATCAATCAGCTTACGTAGAATGTTGCTACAGTACTGCTGATTAATTTTTATGAAGATCTAACACACGGTGTGCAAAAACTGCTTTTTTGTCATTTTCGATTTTTGTTCTTTCTCTGTTTAACCTTAAAACGATAAATATTTGATTATTTATAGTTCATTATTGAGTAACGCGAATAACTTATATAAAGGGAATAAGTTCACGAATTAATAATCTTTGTTACAGTAAGACTCCGAATATCTCGACAATTATCACCTCTTGGAATTTTTTTAAATTGTATTTTGGAAAGGAAAAGAAATGACCTTTCCAATGATATGATATGTTATGTTATTTTTTAAAAGCACCATGCGGTTTCGGGACAACAATATGAAAGTTACCATTATTTTAAAATTTTTCGTGAAAAATATGAAAATTGCTCAATATTTTTATTTGGAAGCGTCTTTGCTTTAATAAAAATTTAAGGAGAACATTTAATTCCGTATTCACCGATTTATTTATGATAAAAATCGGTTGAAAAATGGCAGCCTTTAAAACATTTTTCCAAATTAGAAACTTGCTCGCGTAAACTTTTAAAGGGACAAATGTCATTTGTGACAAATGATACAACATTTTTTTTCGGAGTATATTTTCTTCGCGCAGAACCAGTGGTGGGTTTAGGCGGTCCGGACCTCTCCCGAATATTTTAAATTTGTTGAGAAATTTTAAATTAGTTTGAATTTTGTATTAGTCTCAAACTCAATTTTTTTTCAAACCAAACTTGACCACCAATAACGAAATTCATTTAATGCTGTTTTTACGTATTACGTATTTAACAATTTAAAATTTATTAATTTTAATCAAAATTTCGAGCCCCTCCCGAAATTTTTTTCTGGATCCGCCCCTGTGATTCCCTGTATGTTTGCTGGACAAAATATGGTTTCGAAAGTAATATATGCAATACGTCTACGCCCTTTTGCTCTTGTGTAAAAATATTGTAATTACCAAACATGGAAATTCCGAACGCAACTGCATTTTCGTCGAATTCATTCGGATCTCACTTTGCGCTCGTATCCAAATCCGTCATCAAGGACACCGACTTTATACTTAAAATCATACACATTGAACACGGTCGAACCATATCTGATTCTTCGCTAAGTATTCTTAAGATTTTTACAGAACTGACAGAGAAATATTCAACCGTGTCAGATGTCTCGGAAATTCGTCCAAATATGCAAAGAATTCGTCCGCTGGCAAAGTTGAGATCAATGATCACTGAAGTACGGGGTTGGCTGTTTTAGGGACCACTTGTTCCAGTGACCTATGATTTTGAACGGCAATCGCATTGAACAGGACAAAATTGCCTGTCCCTTAAAATTTGTATCGGGTGACGCGCGGCATGTACAATTGCCACCGCTACGGGTTTGACCCGGAGACTCCGGTTTTTGGAGCCGAACTCCGCGCCTCCGGATTTTATATCAATTTCTCCGGGACTAGTGAGACGAGGAATAATTTTAACTGAAATTTAACTGAAATTGTATGTTTTAAACGAGTTCTTCTAGTGTAAATCGGGGTTACCAAAAATACAGAATAATCTGCATTTATACAGATTTTTCAGCCATTTTCAGACCAAGAATCTGTATGTGCAGATATACAGATTATTGTGTGTATGTCCAGATATACAGATTTTTGAGAAATTATGTTAAAAAAAACTATTTTTTGAAATATTTTTTTCAGTTTCAGTAATACATCCTCTGTGTCTCTCTCAGCTTAGCCCTCAATATTAAAATATATTTTTTCTTTTTGAGAGTGGTCGCACATTCTGAAAGGTAAAGGTTTATAATACACTCAGGTTAGCACCCAGCAAACGCCTGGCTGAAGTCTATTTCCAGAAACGTTAATTGTAATGCTCTGTGACTTTGGTAATTCTCAATTTTTTGTCCGAAAATTCGATAGCTACATGGGTCGACCTAATTTATATAACATTATATATCAACAAAAGTATTTAAATGAAGAAGAAAATTATTTTTCCATTGTGCACATCGGTAAAGTTCAAGTTTCTGGATGTAAAATATCAGAACGATTTGTGGTTTTTTTATGAAGACATAGACAGGTTGCTTGACTGATTTAAACCACAGGAAATAATATCTTCGATAGATAATCCAGCAAAATCCAGGTTAAACGACTCAACTGATTCGATACAGATATCGACACAGATTTTTCGAAGAATAAATACAGATGAAAAGATTTTTAAGGACAAAAATACAGATTTAATTTTGGCAACCCTGTTCAGCTTCACGAAATTAATGTGAAGTTTTCATCAAATTCGGGCCACGTTTGAGGTTTTGTCCGACTTTTGTATGGAAGGTGATCACTGTGCGGCGCACAGTGGCGGGTCTTCAAACAAAAGTTGGACAAAACCTCAAATGTTACCTAATTTGGCTGAAAATCACAATTTAAGCTAATTTTGAGGTGCTGAGCTCATTTTTGATGTCAAAAGTCGTAAAATATTAAATGCATTTTTCCATACAGTGTCATTGAACCTTTCTTATAACTATGATCCCGTTTTCATGATAGATTTTCCATTACTGTTCACCAATGTTAGCAATATCATAAAAAATGAAGAATACTACTTTAAATCCATTGTATAACATATTGGTTTACTGTAGATTGTCTAACAATTTTAAACAAAACACCATGCGCCTCCATATCAGCAACAAAGCTTCAAAATCTCCTTAAAAAATTTTGCGCACCTAGGCGCAGAACGAGACCATGATATTCGAAAAGTTGAGGTTATTTCCCATAGAATGTATACTATGTGACCGTTCCGAAATGATTCCGAAATTTGTACAGAATACATTAGTAAAAAAAGTATTTTTGATCTGACCACCTCAAACATATTTAAACTTTTTAGTCATAGTTCCAAGCAAATTTACCAAATGTATTTTATTCACTAACCAAGTTCTTTCGTTCCTCTACATAATGAAACTAGTTGTGCTAAAATCGGACCAAAATCAAAAGAGCAACATGCATTTGAAGTGAACAGAGCAATGATGGTTTCGGGAATGAAAATCAATAAAAAGTCCGGACTTTGCTACGTTTAAACTCATGTTAAAAATCGTGTTCTTATCCAATGATCATAAAATTTTGAATATACATCATTCAATATATGAGAAATCTAGAAAAAATATAAAATATCAATATTTCAAAAATAAATTTTTGAGGTTTTGGCCAGCCTCCAGCCACTGTGCGGCGGGCTGAAATCTCTCGAAGTATTTCAGCCAAGAATTGACCCCCTGGTTTCTGTTCCCATGTCGTAAGATACGACTAATAAGAGGGCTATGATAACAGTCTAATATCTTTCTCCTGACTAAACCAGCCTAGATGCCGTGTGGCATCCGGCGGGTTCTAAATCCCATATCGTAAGAGGCGACTGAAAACAGGAGTCCTCGAGTCGAAGTGTTTCTCCATGCCAACGACTGAATGGCTGGTATGATTAAAATATGCCAATCGCGCAAGGAGTGCCGAGGGACAGTAAGGACAATGTGTTAAGCGAATCTCTTACTCAGTTGACGTTTGTTTCTTCGCATATCGTGAGATTCAAATGATGGTCATGTCACTAATGCCCACTTCAGGGTCCGCTATACTGCCCATAAAAGGATAAGAGTTCCATATGGATTTTTGTCGAAAATGAGTTATCTATTGGATTGTATTCTGTATCACCACTAAAACACAATGCACAAATAAGATTACCAGGTTTGCTTAGAAAATATCGAGAAAAATAACAAAACGTGGTTGGCCCATCCATAAGACTCAATGAAAATATAAATCTTCAACGGCGTTTTTCTTGGCTTGCTGCTTTTCAATATGGGACTCTTATGCTTTTATGGGAAGTATAGGTGATTATAAGCCGACGTGTTTGGTATCTTCTGGTAGCTGTACAATGAGTGCCGGTGATGAAATATGCAATGCTCTGATCGACCATGGTTCGAGTAGCCCAATCTTCAGCATAGACGTACAGCAACTTTGAATCTATCCCGCCTTTTGCAGGAAGCTAAAGCTTTCATAGGTTCAAGACCCGTATTTCCATGAAAGAAACTTCTATATTGGAAAGCTACTTAACCCTGTCTGACAAATCCACACTGAATGCCTCGTGCATGTAAACTTGTGAATAGTGGTATCGACGCATATCTTTTATCCGACCTCATACTAGTGATATTTGTGCCGTCACAGTCAATTTGACTGTTGAAAACATAAACAGGAATTACGTTTATTCTTCGGCATATTCGCCGCATCACCTTCTGATGACTTCAAATGGGTTGTATCATACTGTGGCAGAAATGGGTTGCCACTCATAATCGACAGTGATGCAAATACCCACCACATAATTTAGTTGGTTAGTTGGTTATGCAGCACAAATTTGCACGTACTTAATGTAGAAAATCACCCAACATTTGCACAACCTGGCAGAGAAGAGGCGTCAGATGTAACTCTCTGCTTTGACTGTATTATGCATGAGTTGGGAAACTGGCTCGCACCCAACGAGCTTTAACCGTCGTTATCCGATCAAAAGTATGTCGACTTTGCTTATTTGAACGCCTAGATGTAGCACTCTCTTGCGGTTCTACTGTGTGATAATTCAATTTTGAATAAGTGGTAAAAAAATGGATGTAATTGTGTGGACTTTGTTAGATTGTAAGTTCCCACTTGTATTGATGAAGATACGTGAAGATCCTTTTTGGATTTTCGGGGAATCGTAAATTAAGTCACTTCCCACAACATCAGGCGTGAATACTGGTAGTTGCGAGAAACGTGCTCTTTCTAATACCTTAACATGGGAAACATTTGATCAAAATCAAAGTAAAGAAGCACAGCCGCAGAGGTGATCTTTTCAACAATGCTTCGGCTCATTGTATAGTCTTCGAGTCTCAATACTCATCCAGTGCAAGCAAGGTTGAAGAAAGGTCACTTTTCGATTGCGCTGAAGGATGATCTGTTAAAAGATCTTCACCTTGTGTCAATCCCTCCTAACTCATTCATCCCCGGTTTCAGTGAGTTTGCCTAGGTATGATATTGTTTGGTTCTCTCCGGATAACGAACAAAGCTGTACCTGGCTGATATAGAAATTAAAGGAGATAAGTGAGAGGGCAGGGGACTTCCGTTTTATTGTCGAACCATATAGCTTTCACTAGAATAAGGTATTCCTTTACATTCCGTGGAATCCCAAGAAATGTTTGGAAGAGTACTGATGTTTTGATGAGGCTAGAGTTCCATAATCTTGGTTCGTGGGCAGTTTGATGGGAAGTTTTGAGAACGAAGTCGCTTACAGAGAAAATACAGTACTATTTTTACAGTATCGACGACCGTTCTCGAAAATTTCTAGCGAAAAAGAGCGATAAACTGTATTATGGCTTCCAAATGTCACGACGACAATTTATAAACCTAAATAGCACGGAGCATAGTTACGTATTTTCTATGTTCTCTATGTCGTTATTTTCCTTATCCCTTACCTTACTACTTCCTGCACAAAAGGGAAATGAGGAAAAGACAAATTATGGCAAGGTACAAATCTCCGATTAACTCGGGGAACGTGTCATTTGAGTCAGTCGCTACTGATTCCTAATTTCTGGCTCAGGAAGAGTGTGACTAATGATCTCCATGTGGGGGCATCTTTTACTGCTTTAAAAATCCATAAGCAATCCCTGTAATAGTTTAAATTTTTTCTCGAGTGGCTGCTAAATATAGCAGCTCAAGGAAGCTCTGACACAAAGCCTAAGAAAATCTTCTCCTGGTTTTAGAAATTTGAGATCAAATAAGGAGTTTCCAGTACTTCCTGGAACACTAAAAAAATCTCATGTAACACTTTAACCAGAGATTCAACTTACTGCAGAAGTGGTTGGGCATCAGCAACATTGTGATAAAGCAGAACTTCTCCCCCATCGAGGAGGCTTGAATTCTCGTGGTACGGCGTCTCAGCTGCAGCTTTAAGGAAGTGGCCTGCTCTACTGCTTATGATCCACTTGTGCTTGTACGAAATTGTAAAAAATGAGCAATTTGTAATAATTTTTGCTATATTTTTCAGTCTTTGCAGTTGAAATTTTCATGTCTTATTCTATCATTATTTACATTTGAGATCAACACCATTGTGAATGAATCTAAATGGTCTGATAGGGAACCTTTGGTGGAAATTAGCTTGCTCAGTTTACAGAAATGTCAGCTCGATTTGCATCAACCGGCGGATACGTGTACGCTTACAAACATTGAAAATCACATACAACTAAAATGAGCAATTTTTGAAATTTTAAAATGAAGACTACTGCTTACTAGTAATAGAATTAAAAAGAATTCTTACAGAATAATATTTTCGTAAGAAGTTTTGTTATATGTCAAGTCTAGTTATGGTATTTAAAAGATAAAAAAGTATCAACGGGAGAAATTATTTTGATATTAATTGTAAAGAGAATCTGATCGGGAAGATAAACTTGCTGTTGTTACATTTTCTTTGCCCCAACACTTTTGGTACGATCCCTGGAAATAAGATAGACATTGAAAGGTTAAACAATATATTGACACAGTCCGGAAGCTGAAGGGTTATTTATGTTCACTCAAAATGCGAAACAACAATCACCTCAATCTCGCTCTATTATCAGCTGATTAATCGCTAGGCGCAAACACGCACGCACGTCGTCATCCTCCGCCGCTGTGTAGCAATTCAACGACACACATCGCCATCAGCACGTTTGGTTTGGTCTCGTCATAGTACTTACCTATTGCGCTTTAGGTTCGTTGGCAAGAGGTACCTGCCCGCGGCTGCTGCTGTGACGATCTACAAACACATGCATGGCTAAGTCCATTCGACCAGGGCACCGATGGATGGTCGAGATTTAATGCGTAGATCGAACGAACCGACAACTAACAAACCAAACCAGAGGTAGCTGCGAGCTAGCCGATTGCGCAGATGTGGGAACTTTGTTTATTTTTCGATCAATGTCTGATGGTTATGGCTGTGCCATAAAGAAGATCATCGGATACGAAATCACGCTTTACAGGCTACGCAACGTGAATCAGCTGGGGCGGAAGCGTGGCAATGATATTGTTTTGGAGGCCTATGAACCACCCTTGGTGTAGGGTTTTAAATGCGAAACGAAAATGTTTGTTTTGGGTTAGTAGCAAAATGAAGTTGCACTAGCGTCTGAAGTGAACGCTCAAGTGGTTATTAAAAGATTGTTTAAAATGCTTTCAATCATATGTACCTAAATCAAAGTACAGTCGAGTCTCCTACTACGCGGATTCCTACAACGCGGCTTCCTACTGCGCGGATTCCTACTGCGCGGTACCCGCGTTGTAGGATACCCGTATCTTATGGGATTTCGACTAATTGGGGCTGTGGCCGATTATTTCGTCCGTGTCAACATGTAGCGCCATACTTTCTTCGGCAAAGTTGTTGTACTCACTTGGGCCTACAACTTAGAGTAATTGGGTATCCAATTAGTTGAGAACTATGCCACCAGGGGTGCTATGAAGAAAGAGTAAATAAATCGAAATTCTCGTCGTAAACTCGACTATCATCAAATGGATTCAATGTCAAATATATCAAGACCCTTATTATTCTGAAAGGTAGTGTCTTCGGGAAATTTATAAAAAAAAGTCCAGAGCTTCTGGATGGTAGAAAGTATAACTCGCAATTACCCCACCAGGCGGCGGTAGTGCTAATGCAGATATTCAACACATGTTAAAATAATTCTATATCTCAACATCGTGATTAGATAGAGTAGTACTGTCTTCAGCAAAGTTGCTCGAGAGGTCGAGGACTACCCAACGGTAACAGATTAGTTTGGAATACTCTCACTATGCGGCGCTAGTGAGCGTAGAAGCTTTCAACATTTATAATATATCTCAAAACTCTAATAACTTGGAAAAATGGTGTTTTCGGAAAAGTTTTCGAGGAGGTCAAAAGGTACTAGATTATAAATAGATTAAACTGGAATGGACCCACCAGGCGGCGCTAGTGAGCATTTTCTTTCAAAGCATGTATCTCGAGATCATGATCATTTGGAAGGGTGGTGTCTTTGGCAATATTTATAGGCAGGTCGACCTCTGTCATACGGCGAACAAATTAGTTCAGAACTCGCCCACTAGATGGCGCTAATGAGAATTAAAACTTTCTTAACATTATAGATATATTTCTAAAGTCTGATAATTTAGGAATACGCTGTTTTTGGTAAAGTTCTCCAGGGGGACAAGTGCTGTTTGATAATGTATAGGAAAATTTCGATTTTACCCACTAGGTGACGCTTGTGAGCATGAATTTTTCCTTTAAATTTCTGCATCTCAATATAAAGGCAATTTAGAAGGGTGGTGTCTTCAGCAAAGTTTCTCGAGAGGTCGAGGACTACCCGACGGTAACTGATTAGTTTAGAATACTCTCACTATGTGGCGCTAGTGAGCGTAGAATCTTTCAGCATGTGGTAGATTGTGATATATCTCAAAAGTCTAATAACTTAAAAAGATGGTGTTTTCGGCAAAGTTCTTTAGGAGATCAAAGGCTACTCGATTATGGATAGGTTAAGGTTGAATGGACCCGCCAGTTGGCGCTAGTGAGCATTATTTTTCATACCCTGTATCTCGAGATCATGATTATTTGGAAGGGTGGTGTCCTTTGGCAATATTCATAGACAGGTCGAGCTTTGTCTTAAGGCGAATAAATTAGTTCTGAACTTGGCCACTAGGCGTCGCTAATGAGAATGCAACTTTCTCAACATTATAGATATATTCCTAAAGTCCGATAATTTAGGAAAACGCTGTTTTTGATAAAGTTCTCCAGGGGCACAAGTGCTGTATTTTGGATTAACCCGGTAGATGACACTAGTGAGCACGCATTTTTTCTTTCAATTTTTGCATCTCAACATAAAGGCAGTTTAGAAGGGTGGTATCTTCCACAAAGTTGGTCGAGAACTACCCAACGATTAATTTAGAATACTCTCACTATGCGGCGCTAGTGAGCGCAGAAACTTTTAAGACCTGATAAATTATGGTATATCTCAAGAGTGTCACTTAGAAAGATGGTGTTTTCGGCAAAGTTCTTGAGGAAATCAAGGGCTGCTCGATTATAGACAGACTGAATTGGAATGGACCCGCCAGGCGGCGCTAGTGAGCAAGCTTTTCATATTTTATTTCTCGGGATAAGGATAATTTGGATAAGTGGTATCTTCGACAAAATTCATCGACAGGTTGAGTTATATCGTACTGTGATCAGATTAGTTCAGAACTCACTCATTGCTAGGGAGAATATAACTTCTAGTACGTAGTAGCTTAAGTCAAAAGTTTGATAATTCATGAAAATGGTGTTATCAGATTAACGTGGATTTCAGTTACTATGTGGCATTAGAGAGAAAAAAATGTTTACGAATTTTAGCACCTCAAAATCATGACAGTTTAAAAGAAGGCTTCCTTCAGTGAAATTCATCGGTAGTTCTAGAGCTGTCTGAAGATGGCAGATTGGTTTTGAATACTCTCATAATGCGCCAGAGAATGGGTTGATGAATTTATCTTCTTATCCGTTTTGAGGCTACTTCAGAAATTTAAATCAACTTAACAAAAATCAGAGCAGTAAATAATCTATTCATAATCGAGTAGCCCTTATTCTTCCTCAAAAACTTTTCCGAAAACACCATCTTTCTAATTTATTAGACTTCTGAGATAATTCATAATCAATCATATGCTGAAAGCTTCAACGCCCACTAACACCGCATAGTGAGAGTATATCAAACTAATCGGTTACCATTGGGTAGTCCTTGACCTGTCAAACAATTTTTTTGAAGACACCACCTTTCTAAACTGCCTCAATATTGAAATGATGAAATTGAAAAAATGCGTGCTTACTAGTGTCACCCAGAACACGTGCTTACTCGCGTAACCTAGTATTTACCAGACTTTTAAAAAAGATCTACAATATTCTGAAAGTTTTATCCTCCTTAGCGCCGCCTAATTAGTGAGTTCTAAACTAATCTGTTCACCGTAAGGCAGAACTCGACCTGCCGATGAATATTACCAAAGACATCACCGTTGAAAATTATTAAGATCTCGAGATACAGAATATAATATATACTGGCTCACTATCGTAACCTTGCGGGTCCATTCCAATTTAATCTATCCATGATCGAGTAGTCCTAGAACTCTTCAAGAACTTTGCCGAAAGCGCAATCATTAGACATTTGAGATATAGCACAATCTACCGCATGCTGAAAGCATCTACGCTCACTAGCGCCACATAGTGAGAGTATTCTAAACTAATCTGTTACCGTCGGGAAGCCCTCGACCTCTCGAGAAACTTTGCTGAAGACACCACCCTTCTAAACTGCCTTTATATTGAGATGCAGAAATTTAAAGAAAAAAATCGTGCTCACTAGCGTCACCTAGTGGGTAAAATCGAAATTTTTCTATACATTGTCAAACAGCACTTGTCCCCCTGGAGAACTTTACCAAAAACAGCGTTTTCCTAAATTATCAGACTTTAGAAATATATCTATAATGTTAAGAAAGTTTTATTCTCATTAGCGCCATTTAGTGGGCGAGTTCTGAACTAATTTGTTCGCCGTACGACAGAGGTCGACCTGCCTATAAATCATCGGCGAAACCATACTTCCGAAACCCAAGCTCATTAAATTTTCTCAACAAGCCATCGGCGACAAGGTTCCATAGAAGCACACAAGCTTGTGGGCAACCGCAGACACTCAGTTTCCTTATCTCTACAAAATTCAACGATGTGCACAGATATCGGTTGCGAAGCATTGGGTGTACCCAGAGCTATAACGTGCAATTGGCCAGGTTAGCTCCCGCCAAGGGAACCAACCTGAGGGGGCGCTAAAATTTTGATCTGCATTATAAAATAAGTGAGGTTAAGTCATAAAATAATTCAGAATAGGAGTATCATTCCCAGGTTCACACAAAATTATTGTTTGAAAGCCGAACTGAAAAAGAAAGCCAAAGTAGACTATGCTACGGTCCTGTTAGTCAAGAATAAACAACGAACAAGACTAAGAGTTCAAATTTCAACAGAAATTGAGAAACTTAACATGAAAATTTAAGTCTCCTCTATCACAAAGTTGCCGGTTCCTAACCAAGGTCCAACCAATCCTGCACTAAGTTGAATCTCTGGTTGAAATGTCACATGAGATTGTTGGTGTCTGAAGAAGCGTTAGAAACTCCTTGTTTCTTCTCAAATGTCTACGAGCAGGGCTTTGGATTTCTGGCAGAGTTCCCTCTTGCTCGTATATTTGGCAGCCTCTCAAGAGAGAAAAAATTGGTGTAGCAAAGACCAATTTGCTTGTAATTAATGCATGCATGACGCGCGCCATAAACAATCATTCTCGCAGACGAAAAAGACGCAAAGCAGTCTCGGCAAAGCCGACACTAGTGTGAAGGGACACACCATTTTGTCTCATCTGGTTCGATTGTCATTCCAAATCTTCGCTCACTGGAGCAAGAAGTCCTTGAAACAGCCAATCCCGTCCTCCAGTAGATCCACGCATGTCAAGTTCGAATAGATAGCTACACCATCGATCTCAACTTTGTGAGCGGGCATGTGAACGCGTTAGTTCTTCTTAAAAATCTTGTCGCCAGTAACGTGATTTGTTTGCTTTAGACAAAATATCACAATTTTGAGCTTATCTAGGCAAACTTTCGAGATATCTGGAACAGCTGAATATTTCTGCGTCTTGCGGAATATTAGAATACTTAGCGGCCTACCTTTGATAAGAAAGAAGGTAAGATATGGTCGAATGTGTTTGATTTTAAATGGAAACTCGGAGTCTTTGATAACGAATCTTGTTCGACTTCCATTTTAGGATCAATTGGGTCATTTCAGGAGAATTTATTTATGTACAGATCTAGAGCCAGACGCAAAGTAAAAACTGAAGGATATGAAGGAAGAGACAGGAATCATGGGGGATAAAATTTGAAAGTCAAGTCTGAATCTGATAGTAAATGATAGTCTATCTTCACACGATATAGGGCATCTTTTATTAGAAACTGGAACGAAGAATATATGAAGAACTAAATCAGTAATGGATCATAAAAGCATCTTTGTTTCATTTGCTTGTGCAAAAATATTTGATGGGTGCTGTCTACAATATAACCGGAATGCTGCGGCGGCCCTTGGACTGGTAATACAAATCTAATGATACACTGATAATATAAATTCGTAAATATAATGAAATCGATCATGCAATGCACGAATTCATTCGTCGTTTTCTGCAACGAATTATTTTCGTGCTTTGTAAATAGTAGGATTCGTTCATTACATGTACAAGAATAGCCGCTTGCTGAACGAAAGCTTTCATAAATTTTACACATTTAATGTACACTGCACGAATGTTATCGTTGATAACGACATTATTTTTCGTGAATGAAACGAAATCTTTTGTTCATTCTAATAAACGTGTGTGTATATTACGAACGATTTCGTTAGTCGTACGAATTCATTTCGTTTATTTTAGAAAAGTTTGCGTATTTTTTAGCCTGTTGTTGTTTTCAGTCGATCTTTTTGGATCGATGTTTGACAACATCGATTTTTTTAATTTAAAGCAGTCGATGTGGCCAAATCGATTTTATTGTGGTACGAAGAAATGGCCGCTTGATGAACGAAAGTTTTCGTAAATTTTACTTATTCAGTTTACATTGCACGAATTTAATCGTTGATAACGATATTATTTTTCGTGAGTGAAACGAAATGTTTCGTTTATTTTAATAAACGTTTTTGTATATTACGAACGATTTCATTGCTCACACGAATTTATTTCGTTCATCTTAGGAAAGTTTTCGTATTCATTAGCATATTATTTTTTCAATCGATGAGTTAAGATCGATGTTTAACACCAGCGATTTTTTTAACTAACTAAAAGGATCGATCTGGAAAAATCGATTTTATTTCAACTTGTTCACCTCTATTGGGGAAAGATTGTGGTGTGAAGTAATAGCCGCTTGATGAACATTGCAGGAATGTTATCGTTGATAACGACATTATTTATTGTGAATGAAACGAAATGTTTCTTTGATGATAAATGTTTTTGTATATGATGAACGATTTCGTTGGTCGCACGAATTTATTTCGTTTATCTTAGAAAAGTTTTCGTATTTATTAGTCTCTTATTGTTTTCAGTCGATCCTTTGGGATCGATGTTTGATAACATCGATTTTTTTTATTTTAAAAAATCGATGTGGACAAATCGATTTTATTGTGGTACGAACAAATGGCCGCTTGATGAACGAAAGTTTTCGTAAATTTTGCTTACTTAGTTTACATTGCACGAATGTAATCGTTGATAACGACATTATTTTTCGTAAATGAATCGAAATGTTTCGTTTATTTTAATAAACGTTTATGAATATTACAAACGATTTCGTTGGTCGCATTCGATCCTTTAGGATCGATGTTTGACAGCACCGATTTTTTTTAATTTTACGGGATCGATCTGGCGAATACGATTCTATTTCAACCTGCTCATCATTATTGAGGACTAGAAAGATTGTGGTGTGAAGTAATGGCCGCTTGATGAACGAAAGTTTTCATAAATTTAACTTATTTAGTGTACAGTGCACGTATGTTATCGTTGATAACAACATCATTTTTCGTGAATAAAACGAAATGTTTCGTTTATTTTAATAAACGTTTATGTATATTATGAACGATTTCGTTGGTCGCACGAATTCTTTTCGTTCATCTTAGAAAAGTTTTCGTATTTATCATCCTCTTATTTTTTCATTCGATCTTTTGGAATCTTTGTTTGACAACACCGATTCAGATCTGGCAAAATCGATTTTATTGTGGTATAAAGAAATGACCGCATGATGAACGAAAGTTTTCGTAAATTTTACTTGTTTAGTGTACATTGCACGAATGTCGTCGTTGAAAACGACATTATTTTTCGTGAATGAAACGAAATGTTTTGTTTATTTTAATAAACGCTTGTGTATGTTACGAACAATCTCGTTGGTCGCATGAATTCATTTCGTTCATCTAAGAGAATTTATCGTATTTAATAGCATATTATTTTGACATTGCTCCTGCAGACAAAACTCAAACTTATTCATACAAAACCAGTGAGCAGCTCGCGATGGCTCAACTGAATCCGCACCGCTCCGGATTCTAGATCAACCGAAAGAGGTTCAGGAAATCTACGGATACGGATACGGCTACTAAATAGTCAGACCGAAACCGTCGTGATGATCAACAATTATCTGACGTGTACCAACAATGACTCCATATTATACCTCCATTGAACATCTGTTGACGTTAACGGTTTGACGAATGGTGCTCGTAAATATTATAAAAACTTTCGTATATAGCAGCGAAGAATTCGTTTGCCTAATGAAGCCGTTTTGTAATAAGCCAACGAAAGTCCTTTCGTGGTTTTCACGAAAAACTCGTAATAAAAAATAAAAGTGTTTCAGTAGATTCATTATATGTACGAAAAATTCGTATATTTTATGAAAATTTTCTGTACGAATCTAATTTCTAACGATTTACGAATATATTCTATCAGTGTATGCACCGTAATCAACAATCTACCAATCAGTTCATAAAATAGTTTCCTCAGTATATTTGATATACGGTAGACTGCCAATATTTATGGACATCCTGAATTTTCAAACCGGACACACCTCAAAAGTAATGGCACTTCGAAAAAAGTCCCCGTGCAAAATTTGAGTGCAATCAAAAACAACGTCTTGAAGCGTCGAAATCTGGTGTAATGGTGAATAAATGCTTTTGTAACACAAGAAAAAAATTGAATTAAGGTGGAACTTGGAAATTCAGCTTTAATTTTTTTTGTATGAATATTTTAGAAATCCATGAAATATTGCAATCTGGCGTCAATTCGAAAAAAACAATTTTTCAAATTTTTGTTTAAAAATCTCAGTTTAAAAATTGAAAGTACCATAGACGCAACTTTTGTGCAAAACGATTTTTTTGAGAGAAGATGCAAGATCCGTTGTTTCAAGCTTTTCAAAGACATTTGGCATAGAAAATAATAAAAAATCCTTTTGTGTTTTTCACGGGTGAAACTATTGCACTTTGGCCGTTTTGCGCAACCTCTTATCTTTCTGATTATCGATAAATAGCGAATAAAAGATCAATAGCAGAAGTTCGTATGTCTGTTCATTTTTCCCCCAAAAAATATTGCTTGATTTTCCGCCGAATCCAGGAGAAGGTCCCCTTAAAGTTGAGGGCTTCGTAAATAATTATAAGGTATGGTTTTTTTGTGTTTCTAATTCACCTCGTCAGTAACTAACACCAACATAATGCTAGTTAGATAAGTCCAAACCAACACCAAATTGGCACTAGTTGGGCTCTAAAATCCAAAAAGTCACACGTCTTGCGTGAACGCTAAACAACTTGCTTGTACCGAGTGATGTCTTTGTAATTTTATGTTAGGTTTTGTATGCTTATGCACAAAAAGTTTGGTCTCATCCAAAAGTTTTCTCGTTTGGGAATTTTGCATAATACCTAACCTAGCATTAAGTTGGTGTTAGTTACTGACGAGGAGAATCCGAAACATAATAAAACCATATTAATATTGTGATTAGGGATCATTTTTGTTGTAACCAGACAACTTGTAACTATCATTTGATTCCTTAGAATTATTACTTATTGCTCTACTTTGCATTTCAGATTAGCTAAATCATCACTACTTTCACAATTCGTGTAGTTAACGTCACTTACATATTTCCTTTTGGCCATTTCGTAGGTAGGAAAAAAGCAATGATTCCCTTATCAAGCGGAGGCATAATAAACCACTCCAATTTACAGCAGAAATAGGAATATAATGGATTTAAACAGGAAGTTCCATCATTTTTTCATAATATTTAAAACTATATATTAGATCAATTCAATAACAAGTAATTGGACAATCAGGGTTATTTAAAAATTATTTAGCTCTTCTCTAAAAGTCCTAATAGAATATGTTAAACACATATCAAATCGCTCCTAAAATTCACTGATTATTTTGCCTTATTTGTTAGTTAATCATTCACCGAACATGAGTGAGTCTTTTTTGCCTGTCGATTCGCTCTAGTTTTTAAGTCAATGAATTCAACCGTGACATAGCAATAGTTTCTTAACGATACAGTATCGCATCTTAATTGATGTAGCCATCAGTGTAACCACTGAGAACTGACATACAAGTAAAGTTTTCAACTTGTGTAAGAAATAAAACTGTCGCTTTGAAATGACAACAGCAAGTAGCAACTTGCCACAGGTCGGCGCTTCGATCGGCCAGCAATCGCTATACGGGACTTGTGTGCAAACTTGGATACAATAGTGATTCACGCATGCGAACCTGTATGCGATGGTGATTTTCAACGTATTTTCATTTGAATGTTTACACAGGTTTTTCAGGAAAGTTTGTTCTAGCTTATATGTCTGTTCTCTGTGGTGTAACTGAGCAGTGGCATGGTCTGGTAATTGTGCGAGTAAAGTTCAATTTTTAGCTCAAGAAAAAAAAATAGAAAGAATCGGGCAATTAAGCGTTACGTTACGGGCTGTAAAGAAATGAACTGTAACTTGCTCGATTTGCTTGCAATTATGTCATTTCTAATTTAATCTTTGGATGGTTTAAGTTCACTTTCGCTGAGTTTTGTAGTTCACAGCATGTAATCATGTATTTTCGAAGGGTTATTTCAATAAAAAAGCAATACTCTGATCAGAATACGAATTATTAAATTTTTGTTGTTGGATTCCAGAACAAAGAAGGAAATCAAACCATTTTAAATGGCTTTAAATATTCTGTCATGTTAAATTTTTGTTTCCAATCCTCTACACACTCTACAAACTGGGCATCAAAGTTAATTGTTTACAGAACAAAGTTTTCCATTCGCAGCTGTAAACATCATAAAGAAGCACCCGTCATTTCACATCGCGTTGGTGGTGGCCAAATGAAATATCCATATATTTTCCGCCAGACAAACAAACCGGGACTGATTTCCTTGTCTGAGCTCAATCGTCACGTTCGCTCATTATTCGCACGAGGGACGACTGAACGCATCCGGCGGATATTCCGCTGAGACAAAGTCTCGCAAGGTCGTTGTCGGTAGAGCTGGAGAAAGAAATTTTGAGATGCTCGGGAAATTCATGTGACACGAGAGCAAGGCGAAGGCTGTCGTGTGAATGAAATAGATTGTGTCTGCGGGATAAACGTGCAGATTGAGGACAAAGGGTGCACAATGCGCATATTTGCGAAAAAGGTTTTGTTGTTTGAAGAAAAATTACTTTACGGAGAATTGGATCAAAGATTTATAATGTATATTTTAAGTATTTTTTTTGACACATTTAAAATTTCGTTTAACTTACAAGTTTGCATACCAATTTAAATTTTAATAATTTAGAATACAACGGCACAACTCGTTGAAGTTCTAAACTAGTACAAAGATAACTAAAAATACTGTAGAATGGATTAAGGAAATAAAAAAAAAACTAGGAATATCGTTCAATAATTGTTTAACAAGACTTTATCGAATTGATTTAACACTATGTGAAGTACATTGCAGACACACAAGAGAGAGGTAAGTAAACGATGAAGGGGAAGAAGAATATTCAATTTACAGTTCGGTTGCAGTCGGAATATCAATAACACCAATGATAGTCTTGAAACCAAAGCAGAATGGACCGGGGTCCTAAGGTGACTTCAGCTTTCGAATACCACTTAATATAGGAATAGAGCGGAGTGTTAAATGAACTCAAAACAGCGGATTGGCAACACGCCGAGTTGGTAAGATGATGCTGCATTAATCCGTGGTTGATGCATTAACCCGTGGTTTACCTAATTCTGTTCTACGGACCTATATTCGCTTCGCCGTTAGAGCAACTGTTGCAACGGCTCTAGAGGATGCAGAGTCTAGTATCTGCTATTAACCATCGATGACACGATAACTGAAGGCAGAGAACCTCTGAAAATAAATACTAGAAAGAGAGAAGTGAACTGAATTTCAATTGATTTTTCAATTGATATCAAGAACCGACAGATAAGGGACATAACTATAGCGTACACCACATACATGCCAGTATATCCAGCACTAGCGGAACTTATGGTTATTAAATACACACTAATTAGGCCACCTCACCATATTATTGGTTGTCGTGCGAAGAAAATTGATTGTGGCTTCGTGGCACTCCAGGACAACATTTAAATAGTGGCACTAAGCTAGATCCGGCCAAAAGATCTTAGAGCCCTCATGTTGACTCAACAGAGGAAGCAGCCGCTTCTATAGATACTCCTTAATGTAGATCTCCCTGTTTACAATCCCAGCAGTCATGAACGGCGGACTCCGTTTGCTACATGAGCAGATCGCTTGCCAAAACATACATTTATTGGACTTTGAAAATTACTGCTTCTTTATTTCTACTACTTACTTACTTACTTTTTGGCAACATCCCTGACCGAAGCATTGGGATTCCGCTTTAATGCTTTCACTACATGCTTGTGATCCTGATCACTAATAGAAAATCCATTCTGACCGCATTTTTCCTTCCGTACGATACTTAGAGTTTGGTAGTAATGTTTAATCACACGACTCACCGGTAACTGCACTATTCCGAGTTAATGTTAAATGTGCTAAATGGCGCTTGTCAGAAGATAGCACAACAGCAACGCCGACGAGCGATTAGTTTGTGGATAGAAAAAAGTTTGAATATTTTGATCGCTATGAATACATAAGTAAAAGTTCATAGTATGACATTTAAACTCCTAAATATGAAGCTTCATTGATCACAGTTAACCTTCGACCATTCGCACCGTTATATTTAATACCTTGAGAAACACTAGCGAAATTTGAATAACACAATTTTAAATGTTGGGCTCTCGAACAAAATGCATTGTTGATGCTGTGAATCAATCCAATAACTCTAAAATCATTGATGTGTCATCGATATCCAAATTGACTTGGCAAATATTTTAAATATCTTCTAAATGTCCGTTTCTATCGAACCGTAATTCTTTGTTGTTTGGAACAAATACTTCAACACCAGGAGGTGTACACGTTTCGACACAAAAAATAGATAATTTATGGTTGTAGTTCAATCGTTCGCACATTTACGCCAAATGTAGGTGAAGTTAAAACCGAAAATCAAAGCAATGTGGAAACCCAGCAGAAGCACCCGCTCAACACGTGTTGGTTGAATACCTACCCGAGACTTTCAATTTCCGCTAGTTCACCGCGCAAAGCTTCACCATCCACCAGCCCGTCGATACTCAGGTGTACATAAGTGATGGCAATACCATTCAGTCAGTGACTCTGGGCATGCAACAAATCGTTCATCAATTCAATCACTCGTCCGAGGGTAGCTTATGGGGTGCCATCGCATGCCCCATACCAGCGAGGCTTGGGCAAACGGACTCCGTTGATGCGGGGTGCAGTCAGCCAGTCAGTACTAATGCGATGAGCATGTACGTCATGTTACCACGACTAGCCACGCGATGTGGTTTTGCGTAATGCGGAATCTGCTTGAATTTGACAATAACAGTTATAAATCAGCAAACGAGTGCTTGATGGGGTGAAGTCAATGCACCAGTTCAAATTTATGGCCGGTTCGAAGGGACCATAGTAGTATTATTGAATGTGAAACCGTCACACTAGTTTCACCATGGCAGTTGATTATGTTGGTTGAAAAGAACGCATCCATATACAAATAATAGGATACGACGTTCAGTTCTCGAAGTCACTATATTTCACTGTCCTCAAGCATTTAGGAGCACTTGTTAGCAGAACATCGTTTCCGAAGATGGTGTCCTGGAATTAGTGGCGAATAACCAATATAATACAAGTTACGGTTACCCCCTCTCTTGGGTGCAACGCCTAACTCCTACTCTGCAGAAGGCAAAGAATTCTTCACATTTCCTTTCGATCATGCCCATATGAGCCTGCCTAGTTCTAGTTTTCCGTTCTAAGTTTATAACTGATTCGCTCTAGAATACCTATCCGTCTTTCAATTTCATTGCTTTCGTTTCTCTTAGTCTCAAATTTGCCGAAAATAGCCAAAAAATCGATACAGTAGAAAATCATTTTATATTGCAAATTTCATGAAATTCGAATTTTTGAAAAGTAATACAGTAATACCTTAATATCAGTCGTTCCAGGAAATTAAAGGACATACTTTATACGTAGTATAAAGTTTATACCTTATGTTTGGTATTTATTTCTAGTAGTATTGGTCTCACCGAAACGGACTGAAATTAAAGTACAAAAAAGAACGGCTCTGATGAAGAATCGAAAGCGAACAAAACCATCCGAAAGAATAGAAAACAATTTCAATCTCGCTGTGCGTTATTTGCGAAAGTGGCAGTTTTGTGTCAGAATATTTATTTTTATCGTCTGCACGTGATGGGTGTCAATGCCCAACAAAAAGTAACCCAGTTGTGGGGAACTGTGTTGCTGTTAATGTTACGAAATTTTCCGAAAGACCAAATATTTAGGAAGTGAAAGAATTACTTAAGGGGGGCTAAGGTTTACATTATAAAGCATCATTTCGATAACATTCTGCTGTTCTATGCAAAAATATCGACAAGCGACTCTGTGCACAGTGACAGGAGACCGTACAAAACCTATGTTTCAAATATTGATACTTTTTAAATTTCCTAGATTTCTTATATATTGAATGACATCCGAATGAGAATCAGATTATTACAAATATATCTTAAGTGGGTTGATAGCAAATTCTTTTTTCACAAATCTATGCTGTACAATTAAGTGAAACAGTTCGGAATGGTTACTTATTATACATTCTATGGGAAATTATCTCTACTGTTCGAATTTCAAGGTCTAGTCAGCATGCTATCGCAAAACCACCACTAGAGTTCGTCGCGGTTGCGCTAATTACCGCAAACGCGCGGTATTTACCGCACCCGCACCGCAAAATCTGCGGTGCAGTGAGACACTTTTTCCCGAAGATGCGGTGCGGGAAAGAGCTTTTACCGTGCGGTTTTATCGCAACCGCGCCGCAAAAAAAATTGATAAAGTGATAGTTTTGATTATTCTAAATTGATAAACAGACTGCTATTACGAAAGAAAATGTTGCTGCGTCGAAAATATTTTGACGCTATTATTTTCACGACATATTTTGGACTAGTTATTTTATACTTCTAAGTAAAACTTCACAAACTAACCATTTCAAATACATAAAATGCAAGATCCAAATAGAGACAAAATTATTAGATCATTTAAAAATAATAAATTTGTACTCTTAAATCGAATTTTAAAGTGCATCACTTCTCCCGATTTCTGTTGGAAATCGGGAGAAGTGATGCACTTTAAACTGTTGAATCGTTTTCGATATCAATTTTTCAACTGTGAATTTTGAGTAATATAAAGGAATTAGAGATGAACTAATTATGCTGGGACTTAAACACAACCCAAAGAATATAATTATCTGCACCAAACCAAACGAATTTGGAGTAATTGGCAGTAAAGGATATAAATGTATCAAAGCGTCCAAAATAAGGAGGGGTTCAAATTAGGATGATTATTCTATTTGTATTTGTATGTTTATTTGTGACAATAGCCTGTTAGCGTATTTGGCTGATATCAGGCCAAGGAAATAAATATCATTCGTTCATCACCATCGTATTTCAGGCCCGTGCGCAGAAAATTCTCAAGGGGGGGGGGGGGGGGGGTTTGATTTTTTAACGTTTATTTTAAAAGAAACGTATAGAAACCCTCAAACTTTGAAGATTTTTCAGAGACCTGGACCTAGTCTTGCAAACCAAACGACTCTGTCCAACAAATTGGGTAAATGTTTGTTATCGAGAAGGAGTCATCAAAATACAGCGCTGCATAGTGGTCGAAAACCCCAAAAACGTGAACTTAATTCACTACATGCCAAACCATCGAATGTATTCACAGGGTATCTTTGGACGAATTGTTCGTAAAAATATTCCCCACAACCTTTTTAAAAATTAAAATTAGGCATGGCTTACTACAATCAAATTAAAAAATTATCTTTTTATGCAGACGAGGTAGAATGTTTATGTCTTCGACAAAGTTTTAGAAATGCTCGTAATAAAGAATTTCGTTGAACTAATTGAACTTATGTTTAATGTTATCGATTTGTAAAGCGTTTTCTATGGCAACACCCTCAAATTTAGTTTTTTTTTTAAATAACTATTTCCACTGTGACTTTTCGTGCAAACCGTGCTCCAGACAAATGTGAAGGCATTAAAACTACAGAATATTGTTGAAGACTGTAAGTAAAAATACCCAAGTAAAAAACATTGCAAAATGAGCTTACCTTTATTATGCGTAGTCCGGACATTGAAAATAGTATCTGCTCGTCCATTTTGGTTTGCACCTTTTTCTCTCTTACACGCAGTTGAACATGGTGTAAAAAATTTAAAATTCTTCTATAACTCTAAAACGAATGAGTATTTTTACAAGAGGTGAGCGCCGCGCCGCCGATTTCAGGTACAATTTTCATATGCAGTCTTCAACAATAATTTAATTTTTACATGTAGTCTTCAAGAATATTACGTGATTTTAATAGCTCAACATTTGTCTGGAACATCGTTTGCACGAAAAGTCACAGCAAAAAAGCTATATTAAAAAGCTAAATTTAAAGGGTTTGCCTTAGAAAACGCTTTATAAATCGATAACATTAAGTTCTACAAGCTTGTTCAACAAAATTCTTCATTAAAAAAAATTAAAACTTCGTCGAAGAAAAAAAAAGATGGGTGGGTAATGTCAGAGACATAACCGGAGTGAAGTAGAATACACTTTAGACCGGTAAATTTTGCTCTGGAATAAGCAATTTCTATGCGATTTTGTCGTCTTTTGCACATTCATAGTTTATTTGGAGTATTTTTGGAATTATCAAGTTGACAATTTGCAATATTCTTTGAAAATATTGTTGAACTTTTATGAATGAAGGCACGAAAACGAGCGTTTGACCGTCGTCCTACTACCAGAATCAGAGAAGTAGCAGCTCAGCATTTTTCGCTACATGGCCTGTACCAAACAAACCGCTCGTAAGTCCACCAGAGGAAAGGCTCCCCGCAAGCAGTTGGCAACGAAGGCCGTGTAAAAGTGCCCCAGTCACGGTTGGCGTTAGCTATCAGAAATCGAGAAGGCCTAAATTGTGACCCAAAATAAACCAGAAACCAACAAGTTCTTTTCAGGACCAGCCAATTATAAAGTAAGATATAAATGAAATTTTCCATTGCCTTGCAACCTCCCTCCCCCTTTCCTCCCGGCTTGAATTACTATCAATCTTGATAATGCTGTGCGGCGGGGGCACTAGTTTTTATTATAGTGGAAAATTTAGGTTTGCGCGTTTTCCCCAAAAGTTTTTTAGCTGTGCTGTTTTCAAGGAAGTTGTAGTTGAATTCAAAATAAAATAGTTTATTTCTATTGTCAGAGATGGACCTTCAACGAAAACTAGTCTGGCTCGCTTGGAATCGAATTGTACGGGCCAACCACTGCTTTCACAAAATCTGTTATTTTCAGTAATTGTACATTCTACACAACTAATCAGCGCAAAAGTCGAAGGTTTTCATTCAGTACAACAGTAGATTTTCACGTTTGAAAAAACAGGCAGCATTCTGGCCGAAAATTTTGAAACGGAGCACCTATATCGAAACGTTAGAAAACGTTCGATTTTTGTAAATTGAATCATTACACTAACCCGTCTACAAATCACACAAATAACTTTATTTTGTGCCATTCTACATGAAAGTGACGATATTGTACACAAGTGGCTCACTTACCATCCAACGCTCTTGGCAAGCCACTTTCTGATGCTTGTAATAACAAAACTTCAATTTCATTCTTTGTCGATAAATTGATGGCCCTGAAAAGGGCCTTTTGTTTGGGCAGTGTTCGAAATTTACTTGGAGCTGGTGTATATGGCAACAGTTTTGGTGCCATCTGAGACGGTGTGCTTGGCCAACTCTTCCGACAGCAGCAAACGTACGGCGGTTTGAATTTTGCGGGAGATGCTGCAAGCGAACTGATCGTGAACAACAGCATGCTGAGTTTTTATACCTGACTACAGCACAATGTAAGCTCGTCCTTTTTTGTGTTGTCCTCAATATGTGTTCTTCGTAGCTCCACCCCTTTGTTGGTCGACCACATATTTTTGATCTAGAACAAAATTGAAATTGTGTTTCCAATACGGAGATTATCGAACACTCAGGGTAAAGAGAGTAATGTAATACGGCACCTTGGTAAAATGTTTGAGAATTGAAACCTTTTTTGAATGTGCGTAGTAAAAATGTTTTCCACTTCACTCCAGTTTGTTTCTGACCATATTTGCAATTTGCGTACTGAAATAAATCATAATTTAGGGTTTAACCCAAATTGCTCTCCAGGGAGAAACAGTCCATGAAACAGAAAATGCAAACTTATTCTTTGAAATGGTTTTGGTGGCCCTGAAAAGGGCCTTTTTTATAATGATACAATTGAGTTCTACCTTTTCAACTTCCAAATCCATACAAAGTGCGTCCCTGCCGCTTCAGAGTATAGACGACGTTCATTGCGGTTTTGCGCTTGACGTGTTCAGTGTAGGTCAAGGCATCTCGGATGACATTTTTCTGCACACCATCAGCATTCGTAGATTAAATTGGAGATGCATTTTACACCACCACGACGAGCCAGACGCCGAATTTGGTGATTCCCTGGATTTTATCACAAAGAACCTTGCGATGACGCTTGGTACGGGAACGCAAATATGATACCGCTCATTGTACCGTCCGGACAAGCATGTTGCTCGTGTGGTAAGCGACCCACTGATACAAAACAAGCTCGCGTGACCTGTATATATAACATTCCCATATGTAATGAAACGCTTACATGCTCCTTTTTGACGGCTCTGCGTGGGATATGCTGGCAAATTGCGCATTTTCCTCGCTGTTTCCGAAGGATTTTCTAAAAATCCTTGTTTTGGTTCATTTGTAGTAGACGCATCAATTCCGAAATTTAATACGAAATACGTGCACAAATTTCCGATCAGACAGTGCAAAAATATTGCGATTTCGTCCAGTAGAACGGAAGATATTCGCATTTCAAACCTGGGAAAATCTCTCAACTGAAATTTTTGAAACGGGGCCCCATATTGAAACGTTAGAAGTATTCTACTTCAAAAAATAAAACTTTGTCGAAGACACCATCTTTCTACCTCGTCAGGATAAAAGGTTAATTTTTCTAGTTCAATCATAGTAAGCCATGACTCAATTTAATTTTTATCAGATTGTGGGGAATATTCTTACGAACAATTCCTCCAAAGATACCCTACGAATATATTCAATGGTTTGGTCTCTAGTGACGTTTTTGGCATTTCCGACCACTGCGCGTTGCTTGCTGGCTCGTGGTGGATTCGGATTGGTTTGTAGTAGTTGTTAAGCCAACCGACTAAACTTAAACCTCTTGTATCTCGTAATCCTCATCCATCCGGGGCAACCGTTAAGTACTGCTTTAGTAAGGATTGTGTTCTTGCTTATTTTGTTTTGTGTTAATCGTCATGTTTTTATCCATAGCTCACGGTGTTCCTAAAACCGTTATTAACAACAAATGACCATAAATTTGTCATACGGCATTCGAAAGATACAGTATCCAAGCATCTTCTCAGTGAATTTAAAAATGATCCATCGAGGGATTCGAGAGAAATTGCAATTTGAAGTTTTATGACACGTTTCATAAGGCTACCAGCAAACACCCACGGGTTTGGTCCTATCTCTACAAACAAATTTTTTTGTCTACTTATTTAGCGTATAGCATTCGAAAGATATAGTAATCAAGTATATCTCCTGCAAGTTTGAAAATATTTCATTGACGGAATCGAAATTTATAACGGTTTGGATGTGGTATGCGGTCATAGATGGGTTTTCTACCAGATTTCAAGCGTGAATTCATATTTGTCCATTGACTATTTAGATCGTTTATACGTGTCGCGGTTTTTAAAGGAAAACCTTACCATTTAATTACATAAATATAATGTACAAAAGGTGTTATTTATATGGTGCGCTGAAAAAATATGAAAATTGGGTTGTCTACCAAACGTTAAATATAATGTGTAAATTAAAAAAATGGATAAAAGTCGGAATATTTACTTCAAAAGGCCATATTTCAATGGCTTGTTGACCGATTCTAATTATTTTTTCATTATTGAGCAAGTAGACGTTTCATCGTTAATTTTCATTAAGAAGAATACTTCAAACAATAGACAACATAATTATCCTCAATTACACGTATTATCACTATTTAGTGAATATTTTTGTATTCAAAACGATGACCTATACATTAGTTGAATGCAACAAACGCAAACTACAAATGATGGAAAAATAAAACCATAAATTTAAAAAATATGAAGGTATTTGCTGATTCAGATCAATTTATGTTATGATACGGTTTTTGTTGGAAATTTTGTACAATCGCTGGTTGGGTTGACAGATGTTAAAACTGGTCAAAGGGGATGTTATTAGTACAAGTTCATCTGCTCATATCTCTAACTATTGTCAGTTTTATTGTCGAATTTAACTTATCATGAGAATTTGATATTCAGATGTTTATACAGCAATCAACTAGTATATAAAAATGGATAAGCAGCTATTTTTAAAACAAAAATATTTATTAATAATGATAATACATATAGTTGAGATCAACTATATCGCCTATTTATTGATGTAGATAACTCTGTTTTATATTCTTCTTAATGTAAATTAACAATGAAACGTTTACCTGTTCAATAATGAAAAAAATAATTAAAATCGGTCAACAAACCATTGAGATATGGCCATTTGAAGTAAACATTCCAACTTTTATTCATTTTTTTAGTTTTCACATTATATTTAACGTTTGGTAGACAACCCTATTTTCAATGGGGTGGGCTTAGCGTAGTTGGTAAGTCGATTGCCTTGTACGCAGCGCACCTGGGTTCGAGTCCCGACCCCGCACATAGGGTTAGAAATTTTTCATACGATTTTTCTAACCCGAAGAGGCGAATGACCTTAAGGTTAAAACCTCTATAATCGAAATAAAAAAACCCTATTTTCATATTTTTTCAGTGCACCATATAAATAACACATTTTGTACATTATATTTATGTAATTAAATTGTAAGGTTTTCGCACGTATAAACGATCTAAATAGTCAATGGACAAACATGGATTCACGCTTGAAGTCTGGTAGAAAACCCATCTATGACCGCATACCACATCCAAGCCGTTATAAATTTCGATTCCGTCAATGAAATATTTTCAAACTTGCAGTGGATATACTTGATTACTATATCTTTCGAATGCCATGTACTAAATAAGTAGACAAAAAAAAATTGTTTGTAGAGATAGGACCAAACCCGTGGGTGTTTGCTGGTAGCCTTATGAAACGTGTCATAAAACTTCAAATTGAAATTTCTCTCGAATCCCACGATGGATCATTTTAAAATTCACTGAAAAGATGCTTGGATACTTTATCTTTCGAATGCCGTATGACAAATTTATGGTCATTTTTTTGTTAATAACGATTTTAAGAACACCGTGAGCTACTTTTCCTTACTTTCTTTCAAACTTTCGCGATATACCTCACCAGCCCAGGTCTGCTGCAAATATCGTACCCTGATGAGACATGAATCGATCCGGGGGTGTCGACCATAAGGATTTACATCTGTTTACAACCACCTTCGCCAGGTTTCTTATCCTTCTTGATGCTAGTCGTTCCTATTTATCTGCTAGCTGGTGCTGAGAACTTCTTGGCGGCAGTATTTCACCCTATACCGATGCCCATTTTCGCGATTCATTTCTCTGCCACTCTAATGGAATAATCATCGGCGGTAAAATTTCTCTAGGCAACGATATCCCGATTTTCTCCAACTTCGTGTTTTTCCTCCTTGACTGCTGTTGCTAGCCCGCTGACCGACATTTACTGTCTACTCACTACTTTTGCTAACATCGAAGCTTGTTGAAACGTTAACCAATCCTTCAGAGTAGCCGTCCAACTTGACAACCATCCCTTTCCAGCCACCCTCGCAAAGTTTCGTCCTTGGTTTCTTCATTGACTTGTTTCTAGAGTGACCAAGCCCAAATGACCTTTTATGTATCCAAACGGTTTGCAGTATATTTTTCCTGGACAGGAAGATAATAAATTCTTAAAAGTTATTCAAAACGCTTATGGGGGGTTTGAACCACCAACCCCCCCCCCCCCCCCCGTGCGCACGGTCCTGTCGTATTTCTATCTACTTTGATTGCTGTGTAAATTCAATGTGAATTTTTCTGCAGTCAATTTTATTGGACTCTTTCTCAAAAAGTATGCTACATAACTTTTCTTCGCGTACTTCCATTCATATTTACTATAATTTTTCACCAAATTAAGTCCTAATATTTTTCAGTTAAGATTTATTTGTAGCTTTTTTGCCAAATATCACATAGTTTGACTCCCGTTCACTGCAATTGAAGTTTTTGCCATTGGCTCTTTGGGAAAATATTAGAGGAAAATATATTAAATGCTAGAACTTTCGAACTAGCCTTTAGAAAATTACACTTCATACATTTTCAAAGGGACCAATCTTAGTTTTTGAATGAGAATACATCTGTTTCTTGAAGAATGCGGAAGTTAGAGTTTTGGGATATTTTGTCCGTAAAACTCCCTATTTTTAAAAATTATTTCTGCTGTATTGTACAAATCATACATTTTTTGCAGTTTTTCTAATGTTCAATAATTCTGTACCGGTTGAGACCGGACTCCCGATTAGATGTTATGTATAAAGCATTTTTTTGGTCAAATATAGCGTCGTTCTTATTGATGAAATACAATATGTTTTTATTTGACTGTATTGGAATATATGCGCTACAATATAGAAGTACTGGTATTTCGACTTTAATTTTTTTTTTGGTGAAATTCCTTTAGGAATGAAATGCGAATGCGAAAATCATCCATTTCATTATCATATGTCAAAAACATTGAAAATATGAAAATTTAAAAAAAATATGCAGTTTCATTTCTTACTACAATTTTATTCCACTTTTTCCAATTAACTGAAGGGTTGTTAAAATAAAAGTTTTCCCATTACTGCAGTAGAACGTTTTTGAATGTATAATGTTTGCCTTAAAATGTACGGAATTTTATTAATAGAAAATGCAAAGGTTGACTTTTTTCATAAACATTACATTCTGAGGACCCTCTTAAAGCCAAAATTTCATGTTAATAAGAATAATATTTTATTATATATGGTTACACAAATGAACAATTTTTCGACACTATTTTTAAAAATATAAAAATTCTACCGCATCAACGCGCGGTGCGGTGCGGTAAATAAAGTGCGGTTGCGGTAAGCGGTGCGGTTTTATTATTTTTTGCGGTGGCGGTGCGGACAACCCATTTACCGCCCACATCCGCACCGCGACGAACCCTATTTGTGTGAATGTAGAAATTTTTCTACCTACCTCCATCCAACCATTTTCATTTTCAGGAAATAACGCTTGTCTCCAAATTGGTTTCGGTCCCAGGGGCAGTTGGCCCTACTTATCCGCCCCCTTCCTCTCTCGACGGGTCCGATATTGATTTATTGATTTTGTGTTTGTTGTCTTCGATTAAAAATATTAAACAGACCAAATAACTAAAATCTAACTATCAACTATTTTTAATTTGAATGATTGTTTGCTTATACTAATATCAAAGAGATGATGTTGTTGAAGAGCTGGCAGCAAACATCCAGTGCATTAGTCTGGCCGTATAGCGTGCGATGTGTTGAGCGCCGGAAAAATCATTTCTTTCCCGGAACGTTGAAATCAAGTTTTGCTAAAAGCGCAGGGGAATCTATGTTGTCTGTAAGCAAGTCGAAGATGGAGAGTCGTAGCAGAGAAATTCACCTATTTCGCAGCGTAGAGACTAGTGATAGTGCAGCGATTTTCGTATAGAGGTAGCAGTAATTGATTTTGCCAGAGTAGGTGACGAAGGACAAACCTGATGTATTCCTTCTGTACCCATTCGAGACGATCAATGTGGACTCTGGCCCAAACGATTGCTCCATATTCCAGAATATTGCGAACCAGTGCGATGTATAGAGGTTTTAGACAGTAAACATCGTTGAAATCACGAGTGTTACGCTTGATGCGTCCATGTACAGCATAGGATTTAGCTATGACGGGAGAAACATTTTCGATGAACCGTAGTTCACGATCAAGAATGATATTTAGATCCTTGACTGATGCGACTCGTTGTACAGGAAAAGAACACATCAGGTGTCAGGTAATCAATGGGCGATCGTACTCGTACCAAAGTGATTATGCTGCATTTCTGAATGTTCACACGGCTGGCAGTACCGTCTATCCGCTTGGGCACACTGGCCAGGGGCCCCGGGATTTTGGGGGTCCCGTACTGAGGGTTGATATAAATCTATATTCGAAAAAAAAACTTATGCTCGATTACACACCACGAAAAAATCGCATAAATTTACGTCTCCTGACAATAACGTATACGAGCATCAAAAATGACATAGTTTTACGTTTGATTTGTATGTCGTTCAATTTCGCAATTCACTTAATTTTACTCCACATATGGCGTTTGTTTAGAATGTTGAAAAGTGTAATTTTATGGCACTGCGCATAGAAAGTACATCTATCATGTAAAATTAAACAGAAAACGGTTATATTTCGTCATTTCATCAATTACGGTTTGTCAGGTTGTGGCAAATTTGGAATTACGTTAGCGATAAAATCCAAATTTTTTGGTGTAATATTTATAGCTCCTTAGTGCGATGCTAAAAATAGCTCTAATTGCAAATGAAAGTTCTTTTATCATTCCAATTATATTTTGGCATTGTTTCATCATTATGCCAATGCGTGAGTTACTGACCAAAATTGGAATTCGTTGTTCTGATACGATGGAATGTGATCAATTTAATGCAAAGCACCTTCTTTGGTAATCTTGAATGAAAAGATTGAGCTGCTTCAGTGTATTGTGCAGTTATTTCTGATCAAATGAGAAAATGTGATATATGGAATCCATTTCCGTCGCAGTAGGACCAGCAGCATTCCGAATTAAGTGTGAATCAAAATCTACCATCGATTTCCTGTTACGGGCGAGTATCTGGATTGCTTGATCTTATCCCTTCAAAATCCTGCCAGCATCCTTGAAATCGACATTCAAAGAGTTTGGATGCGAATGATATTGGACAGCTACAGCGTTATGCATTTCTTTTCATGCATCCAAAAATTTACAGATATTACAGTTACGGTATACCAAATTAGACGAAATATGCATTTGATGAATCGATAAAATATTTCTGCAGACGTTCTAGAAACATTTCTTATTTTAAATAGCGTTTGCGTTAAGCATGATATCACTACAAACCATCCCAAGTTTTGAAACAAAACCTCATTGATTTTTTAAGAAATTACCGCTATTTCAATTACTAATTTGATTGCAAGCCTTTTCATTCAAGATATAATTATTAAAATAAACTATTAAAAGCACTGTAAAAAAAATCTGATTATTCAGCTCAACGGTTGCAGAGATATCGCATCACTAACGCTGCTGCAAGGAAATGCTTTGGTACAACGGCCGGCAAATTGATCCATTTTTGCATGAAAATATCAACATTTTTAGCAGTGTTTTGAGTAAGGCTTGGACTATATACATAAAAAAAATCACGAAAACATATCAGCGAGCCTAGGGATATTTAGTCCATTGAATTGCAAATCAGTTGGAAAAGCACAATCTGCATTCATTGCTCACTCCAAATATTTGCCGGTAAAGATATTTCCTACAGAATTTCTTTCGCAGAACCGAAGCCTTTTGGAATAAATTAAAAATTGTTTTTCCCGGGATTCCCGAATCCCGGGAATGAGAAAACCCAATTTCCCGGGAATCGGGAATCCCGGGAAATCCAAAAATCCCGGGATTCCCGGGAAATAAATTCCCGGGATGGAAGCTCTACATGCGAGAACATCTCACACTCCCCCAGTTTACCCAAATGGACCTTCTCGATGCAATGTGTCAAAAGGAAACTCGTAAACAGCACGAATGATATTACCAAAACGGCACCATTCTTACATCCTGAACGAAAATGACTTTGCGGCGTCAAGCGAGAATCGTACTCTATGGAAACAAAACGACACACTCTCCCGCACAAATGACTCACAACACAAACTGACCCCAGCTAACTGCACTTCATATACACCAAAAATGCAATTCCTAGCAATTAACAAACGTCACACTGTATCATAGACAAGTATTCTCCAGTCAAAAAAGGACTGCTTTAAGTTATTTGTCAAAGTTTGGTGATCAGAGAACGGGAGGAGCCCGACAAAGTCAGTAACATATTTATTACCATAATGCAATGGAAAATAAAAAAAAATACTTCCTTTGGCACTTTGGGGATGTAGCACCCTTTATCAATTTTTGCGAACACACATCCACCACTTGGTTACGTGATGACACTACCCACACTAATCCATTTTTCAAATTTACATCGCACATCTACCACTATAACACACAAATATCTTGTAACACAAATGTTAAAACCATTGTGTTATTAAAACACCATAGAAACTCATATCATCCACTACAATTCACTGTTTTATTATTAAATAACACTTAGGAACACTTTATTTGTGCATATATCTTCTGTATTTGAAATATTGTAAAGAAAAACACTACAAAATAACAGGATTTACGCGGAGCTAAAAAATCACGACCGGCCGATAGCAGTGTTGCCTGAATCCTCCTCGGCTGAATGAGAACAAAAGATGTTCCAAAAATTAGCCCTGCGTTATGCAAGGCTTTGTGCTGGTTGAGTATACCAAATGCAAGCGGTGCCAAATTCAACACATTCAGTAAAATTCTTTTTAGATCACAGAATTGACGAAATCGGTTTAATGAGCTATACTTATCAATCAAAATTGTATTGCGTTTAAACCAAAATGGGAGGCCTATTACTACCGCAAATAGCAAATACAGGTACTAGATACACCAAAAACTTGCTGGCAACCTTAGAGCGGCCTTTTGTAAGTAGTTGGGGCGGCGTGTACGTTTCGGAGGATAACTCAATATTTAACTCATTTTTTATGTCTTTCCAAGCTGGTCACAATAAACAAATGTACAAAATGTCTATTGAATTCTACAGGGTGTTTGGTTCATGAGTAAGAATCTCTCGAGGGGTGATTTACTGTCATATTTGGAGCAAAAAATTGTTCTACACATACCATCAAATCTCAACCGTTACAGAGTTATTGAACTTTTTGTATAAAAAACTTGTTTATCTTAAAACATCTCTAACTCAAAAAGTATACCGCGTATTTTTAATCTTTTAGTGCCATTGGAAAGGTGAGAAAATTTTCTGTTGAATAATTTTCTCATGTCTTTCAGATAATTAGTTTTAATTACCTTTTAGTTGTAAAGTAATTAAAAGTTAGTGTTTTTGATGAGGTTTTTGTTAATTTTCTCAGAATAATGAATTATGATTGTAGCAATATCTATTATCCAAAAGTTGGGTTTGAGGACGATTCATAATTTGTTCTTCAACATAATATTCCTATCTCTTCTCGTTTCCTTGTAATTTGACTTCTAAACTTTTCCTGTAATTGACTTGCAAGTTCTTAAAAGACTCTAATCTAAAAAATTTGCTTTATATCGCTATTATCAGGGATTCATTGGAAAGCTGAGAAAAATTCGTTTCGATTTATGTACAAATATCTTTTAGTTAAGTGTACTGCATGAATTTTTACTAGTAAAATAACTCAAAATTTACGTTTTTTGGTGATTTTTGTAATTATTCTAATTATTAATCAACTAAATTTATCGTCACTATTGTTCATTTGGTGCCCCTTGATATTTTCCACAACTTGTTATTTGAAACTTTATCCCTATCGCTTTTCATTTCGCTGCAATTTAATAGTTAACACAGCATGACCTTATCACAAATGCAGTGGGTTCGAAATCGTTGTTTTTGCATATGAAACGAGAAGATAAAAATGATTTTTCTTCGAAACTAAAAGAGATAATTGAATGGAGTCAAAGGAAGAATTGTAGAAATTGCTGAGATGCATTGATTCTATGATAATTATGGTGAAGTTTATTATTTACTGTTTTAAGAAAATAACGAAAATGCTAATAATAACACTAACTTTAAACTAATTAACCTTTAAAAGAATACTAAATTCACTTAACTGAAAGTTATTAATACATTTTTCTCTGCCAAATTTTCCTGGCTTTCGAATAAAAATAAGAAAAGGTACAATAAGTGCCATACTTTTTCAATAAGAGCTAGTATTAGTGAATATGAGATAAAAATATCCAAGTTCAATAACCCAAACAGATGAAAATAAGACAAGATAAGTGTATCATGTCAAAGAACAAATTATACAACTTTTCAAGACTAACAATTTGAATTATTAAAATAGTGATGTTAACTATTAATATTTTCGCGAAGTGAACGAAAAATCGATCAAAATTGTTAAATTTTAAATAGATTACTGTGAAAAGATTACTTAACCTCCTTAGCTGAAACATTTGAGGACATTTTTCAGTGGAAAATTTTCTCACCTATCCAACGGATCTAAAAGATTTGAAATACAAAGTATATTTTTTGAGTTAGAGCTATTTTAAGACAACCAAGCTTTCAACACAAAAAGTTCAATAACTCTGTAACGGTTGAGATTTGATGGTATGTGTAGAACGATTTTTTGCTCCAAATATGACAGTAAATCACCCCTCGAGAGATTCTTACTCATGAACCAAACACCCTGTATAACAACAAAAAACCTATCCCAACAAAAATTCATATAAAAAGGGAAAATATTACAAAGAACCGTTATGCAACATAAGTGAGCCTCAAGGTGATTTGTACGCTTAGGATCAGTATTACCTCGATTGATCATTGGAAGAGAATATGTGGCTTTTCCTTAAGATGGGTGCCGACTCAAATGTCCTGTTATCATTCCAACTGCCATTACAATATCTCTCTTTTTGGAAATGTTGGATTGAAACGCGAATCTTCTTTTTGATGATGCTTTTTCATTTTCATCGCTAGGAACTCAACTGTAAGATGCCCGGCACTTTCATATTCTTAGGAATTTTACGCATGACGGAGTCACCGAAAACTTTTCTGGATCTAATCAGATCATCTTACGTGTATAATTCCATATGGAGGCGAAACCAAAAATCATGTCTTTCTTCATATATTTGATGAATTTTCCCATATAAATTTAATTCTAGGCATACTTGGCTCAAATTTGGAAAAGTTTTAGAGTGGTATGGAGAACCATCCTACTATAGATCTGTTTACACCTTTTCAATGGTAGGGGCCCCTTAATTCAATTGTGTTCAGGGGCCCCGAGTGGTCTTAAGACGGCCCTGACGGCTGGACCGTTTCTGTCACACCAATCCATAATCCTTTCGAGGTCCATTTGCAATGCGCAACAGTCCACCATAGTTGTTATAACACGATACGTTTTCAAATCATCTGCATACATGACTTTAGACGACGACAGTTCACTGCAGAGCTCGTTCACGAAGAGTACAAAAAGAAGAGGTCTAAGATGACTTCTTTGAGGAACGCCAGATGTAATGTATCTGACAGTGTAGTTCCAAGTCACACGGAAGCACTGCGATTTGAAAGGTACGATGAGATCCAATTTGTCAGCCAGTTCTGAAATCCATTGCGCCTTAGTTTTGAAGTAGAATACTTCTAACGTTTCAATATGGGGTCCCGTTTCAAAAATTTCAGTTGAGAAATTTTCCCAGGTTTGAAATGCGAATATCTTCCGTTCTACTGGACGAAATCGCAATATTTTCGCGCTATCTGATCGGAAATTTGTGCACGTATTTCGTATTAAATTTCGGAATTACTGAGACTACTATAAATAAACCAAAACAAGGATTTTCAGGAAATCCTTCGAAAACAGCGAGGAAAATGCGCAATTTGCCAGCATATCCCACGCAGAGTCGTCAAAAAGGAGCATGTAAACGTTTCATTACATACGGGAATGTTATATATACAGGTCACGCGAGCTTGTTTTGTATCAGTGGGTGCTTGCTTACCACACGAGCAACATACTCGTCCGGACGGTACAATGAGCGGTATCATGTTTGCGTTCCCGTACCAAGCGTCATCGCAAGTAGGGTTCGTCGCGGTTGCGGTATTTACCGCAACCGCGCGGTATTTACCGCACCCGCACCGCAAAAACTGCGGTGCGGTAAGACACTTTTTCTTGCGGATGCGGAGCGGGAAATGAGCATTTACCGCGCGGTATTACCGCAACCGCACTAAGAAATAAAATCTATAAGCTGTGTCCAATATAATTTGGCATCATTATTTTTACGACATATTTTGAACACTTTGAAAAATTTACAAACCAAATGCTTTCAAATATATAAAATGCACAATACAATCATTGAAAAACAATTGAATTGCACTGTCAAATCCAATTTAAAAATGCATCATTTCTCCCGATTCCTCTTGGCAATCGTGGAATTATGAATCGTTTACGATGATATTTTCTCAACTGTGAATTTTGATTAATTTGGAGAACTTAAAAGTTTTCCTATTGATTACTGCGGAAGAACGTTTTTGTATGTATAATGATGAAGTACAGATAGGGTTCGCAGTACCGACCCTTTTTGACGAGAACCGGTACTACGGTACTGAAGCCCTTTTTTTCAAATTCGAAAAGAGCTTCAAAATGAAATTGAATACTCAAACTGATGACCTTATTCTCAGATGATTGATTTGTGCTGATCAAAAAAACATGTTTATTGTTTTTAATTGATTCGGAATGGCATGACTCATTTCAGCAGAAATTATTTTTCGTATGCGGCACCTTCTTTTATTTCGAAATCAATATGAAATCAATAACTGCTAAGCGGTGCGACTTTTATCGACTTTAACAGATGGTAAAACTAAGAAACACTATTAATAACAGTAAATCAAAGCGAGAATGGCAGTAAATCCGAGCAGGTTGCTCGCTTTTCCTCTCTTGATTTTCTGTAAATTGGTTTCGACCTGCATACCAAGGTTATTTGCTTTCCTGTAAACTATGGAGTTTTGCTGAATTTTCCTATCACTAATAATCACAAATCGCCCCATTTGGAGTAGCTCACCAAGTCTAAAATTGTTAGCTGCTAAATCGCTGTTCTTTATTTTATAAATAAGGTTTAAGAGCAAACCAAAGACATGACTTAGACAATAGTCTTATTGCGTGTCACCCAGTAAAAAATGGAATCCAATCAGAATGTCGCTCATAAAAAAATCATAGCAAATTTTTACGTCTCTTACGCTAGATGTGAATATTATGAAATTTTGCACAAGATCGTTAAAATTTAATAAAAACAATATAAAGAATTTAAACATACCGTTCAGTACAACGGGAGCTAGTAATGTTTAACTTATAGAAGGTAATTAATATAATTAAAAGTCATCTTGCAGACAGATATTTTGAAACAGGTCCCCCTAGAGAGTCCACATATTTTTCATAAAAAAATTGCATGGTACCGAAAATACCGGTACCGGCTTTTCTTCAGTAACGGTATTACGGTACCAAAAATGGGTCGGTATTCCCGGGATTTTCGGTACTGGTATTACCGGTACCACAACCCTAAGTACAGCTACATTTCATATGACTTCAGCGCTATGCTAAGATTTAGCTTGTTTCAAAAGTATTTATCTCAAAATGTACGGCATTAATAAAACTTGCAAAGTTGACATTTTTTAATAAATGTTACATTCTGAGGAGTCCGTCAAAGTTAATGTACGTGTAAATAAGAGTAATATTTTATTATATTTGGTTATTAAAAAAAAATAACTATTTTTCAACACACTTTTCAAAAATACAGAATTTTACCGCATTACCGCGCGGTGCGGTGCGGTAAATGTAGTGCGGTTGCGGTAAGCGGTGCGGTTTTATTATTTTTTTGCGGTTGCGGTGCGGACTATCCATTTACCGCCCACATTCGCACCGCGACGAACCCTAATCGCAAGGTTCTTCGTGATAAAATCCAGGGAATCACCAAATCTGCCATTCGGCGTCTGCCTCGTCGTGGTGGTGTAAAATGCATCTCCGATTTAATCTACGAATGCTGATGGTGTACAGGAAAATGTCATCCGAGATGCCGTGACCTACACTGAACACGCCAAGCGCAAAACCGCAATGAATGTCGTCTATACTCTGAAACGGCAGGGACGCACTTTGTATGGATTTGGAAGTTGAAAAGGTAGAACTCACTTGTATCATTATAAAAAAGGCCCTTTTCAGGGCCACCAAAATCATTTCAAAGAATAAGTTTGCATTTTCTGTTTCATGGACTGTTTCTCCTTGGAGAGCAATTTGGGTTAAACCCTAAACGATGATTTATTTCAGTACGCAAATTGCAAATATGGTCAGAAAGAAACTGGAGTGAAGTGGAAAACATTTTTACTAGGCGCATTCGAAAAAGGTTTCAATTCTCAAACATTTTACCAAAGTGCCGTATTACATTACTTTCTTTACCCTGAGTGTTCGATAATCTCCGTATTGGAAACACAATTTCAATTTTGTTCTATATCAAAAATATGTGGTCGACCAACGAAAGGGTGGAGCTACGAAGAACACATATTGAGGACAACACAAAAAAGGACGAGCTTATATTGTGCTGTAGTCAGGTATAAAAACTCAGCAGACTGTTGTTTACGATCAGTTCGTTTGAAGCTTCAGCATGCAGCAGTTCGTTTGCAGCATCTCCCGCAAAATTCAAACCGCCGTCCGTTTGCTGCTGTCAGAAGAGTTGGCCAAGCAAACCGTCTCAGATGGCACCAAAACTGTTACCATATACACCAGCTCCAAGTAAATTCCGAACACTGTCCAAACAAAAGGCCCTTTTCATGGCCATCAATTTATCGACAAAGAATCGAATTGAATTTTTGTTATTACAAGCATCAGAAAGTGGCTTGCCAAGAGCGTTGGATGGTAAGTGAGCCACTTGTGAACAATATCGTCGCTTTCAAGTAGAATGACACAAAATAAAAAAGTTATAGGGTGATGAGCCTATTTTCACCATACTAAGCAAGGTGCCTCACTAATTCGGTAATTTCTTGCCTTACAATCAATGAAATGCGTAAAAATTGTCATCAATCGCTTTGCTTCGTTGTTGAGAACCAATATAAAAACACAAATGCGCTGAAAACAGTAAAATTCTCGTGTTTGAACACAATGAAAACTCGAATCGAGTGCCCCTATTGTTGCGCTACCATTTGACTCAATGCGTTGAACAAAGATGGCAGACACTGCTCTAACCAACGGCTTCAAATGGGTAGGGTGATAATAGAAACGTGGCGCAAATAGGCTCATCACCCTAAGTGTGATTTGTAGACAGGTGATTCAATTTACAAAAATCGAACGTTTTCTAACGTTTCGATATAGGTGCTCCGTTTCAAAATTTTCGGCCAGAATGTTGCCTGTTTTTCTAAAAGTGAAAATCTGCTATTGTACTGAATGAAAACCTTCGATTTTTGCGCTGATTGGAAATAGTTGTGACTAGTTGTGTAGAATGTTCAATTACTGAAAATAACAGATTTTGTGAAAGCAGTGGTTGGTCCATACAATTCGATTCCAAGCGAGCCAGACTAGTTTTCGTTGGAAGGTCCATCTCTGACAATAGAAATAAATTATTTTATTTTGAATTCAACTACAACTTCCTTGAAAACAGCACAGCTAAAAAACTTTTGGGAAAAACGCGCAAACCTAAATTTTCCACTATAATCAAAACTAGTGCCGCCGCCGCACAGCATCATCAAGATTGATAGGGGTGGGTGTGGCGTAGTTGGTAAATCGATTGCTTTGTACGCAGCGCACCTGGGTTCGATTCCCGATCCCGCACATAGGGTTAGAAATTTTTCATAAGAGATTTTTCTAACCCGAAGAGGCGAATGACCTTAAGGTTAAAACCTCTATAATCAAAATAAAAAAAAAATCAAGATTGATAGTAATTCAAGCCGGGAGGAAACGGGGAGGGAGGTTGTAAGGCAATGGAAAATTTCATGTATAATAATAATACTTTATAATTGGCTGGTCCTGAAAACAACTTGTTGGTTTGTGGTTTATTTTGGGTCACAATTTAGGCCCGCTCGATTTCTGATAGCTGTGAATTTTTCGCAGGGCGACAGTTTCTGTTCGGTAGCGATGAGGCTTCTTAACGCCAACCGTGACTGGGGCACTTTTACACGGCCTTCGTTGCCAACCAGCTCCCTGTCAAAGACGACGTCTCTGTACAGCCAGCATCACTGCCATGAAAGGCAAAACATTGATTTTGAACCGAATGATTAGAAGCTGTATTTAGTTACAAAATGTCGATTTTCTGAATGATATGATATTAAATCATCCCACAAGATGCAAAACGTCGTGTGGAATGCTTGAATATCGAGCATAGTGCCGAACATAATTCTTTGTTTGGGGCTTTATAGCTATAATGCCCCATATATGTCGGTCGCTGTCAAACTCCATATGATGGTATAGGGTTGCCAGGGGGCTGTTGCCAACTGCTTACGGGGAGCCTTTCCTCCGGTGGACTTACGAGCGGTCTGTTTGGTACAGGCCATGTAGCGAAAAATGCTGATCTGCTACTTCTCTGATGCTGGTAGTAGGACGACGGTTAAACGCTCGTTTGCGTGCCTTCATTCATAAAAGTTCAACAATATTTTCAAAGAATGTTGCAAATTGTCAACTTGATAATTCCAAAAATACTCCAAATAAACTATGAATGTGCTAAAGTCGACAAAATCGCATAGAAATTGCTTATTCCAGAGCAGAATTTACCGGTCTAAAGTGTATTCTACTTCACTCCGGTTATGTCTCTGACATTACCCACCCATCTTTTTTCCACAGCAAGTTGATGAGGAACACGATCGAAAGCATTTGAAAAAATCTACATACACCACACCAATCTGTTGCCATTTTTCCTCCTTATCAATCAGCGTCGATACATAGCTCATGAGCTTAGTAGTTGTCGAGCGATTTGACACAAAATCATGCTGGTCCGAGCTGATGATGTCTTTTACTGCGGGATAGATAACATGCTCTCGAAGATTTTTGGGAGGCAGCTTAGAATTGAAATTCCTCTGTAATTTATGACATCATGTACATTACCGGGTTTGGGGATAGGGCTAATCAGAACTTCTTTCCACTTAGTGGGAAAACTATTCTCAGCAAGGGAACGATTGAAAAGTACTAATGTAGGTAGAGCCAGCCATTGGAGAGTATTCCTTGATAAGCGATGGTTGAAGCCCGTCCGATCTCGGTCCTTTCGAACTATCAATACCGCGTAGCTTGATATATTGATAAATCTGTGAAGTAGAACTGAAGATATTTACAATTAAGTGAAGACACATTTTATTAAAACGCGCAAAATGGTTTTATCGCAATATCGCAAAAAACGTTATGTAGATTTCTGAACATGATAGAAGGACAGCTTGCAGAGGCGCAAATATTGTCAAGTACAATGAATAGACGGTAGAGATTAGGGTAATTCATATTCTCCGTTCACATTGCCAAAAACTAATAATCGTTTAACTTGTCAGCTGTAAAGGCATCGGTACACGGTGTAGGTGACAGATTATTGTGACCGCAAACATTTAGGAGCGGAACTATGCAATCCTTCAAGCCTTGAGAATTTTAAATTATTTACCGCAAAGCTTACGGAACGATACGCATACAAAGTATGTATTGAAGTGATAACTGTTATACGAAAAAACCAATAGCGACCATCAATCGCACGGTGATTCGACCAAGTAGTTTTCATAAAATTTTTATTGTAATTTTCAATATGCTTTTGCCACCAATAATGTAACTTAGTCTAATCATGCTAACACTACTGTATTTTTCAAATGTCAATGTATATTTGTATAATTCTAATTCTATCAATTTGAATAAAGTCATGTATATTGACTAGTTTTGTAAATTATCTTTCTGTGTTTGTGTAGTGTATTTTGTGACCGGGTTTACTTGCTGATGGGACTCAATGTTTTAAAACTATGTCGTTATGTACTATTTAAAAACCTTTAGCCTTAATACAACTCAATAGTTTCGTTAAGTACATATAATTTCAATATTTTAAGCGCTATTCGCTGCTGATGAGAACAGGGGTTCCCCGTAGACCGATATCAACGTAGTAGATATATTTGATTGTAGTCGGATTGAAGTTAGATATACAAAAGAAGACTTTACTCTCTAGAAGAACGATTTACACCGTAATCCTGCACTCATTCTTCGGTACAATCCATTATCCCATAGGGGTGAGACAGATCCTACAAAAAGCAGTGTTAGTTCCAATTGCGTCGAATATCTTATTTATCCTAGATTGTTAGGATCACATGCCTTGCTTTTACATTGGTATCTTTGCAGCAAGTACTACCAAGGGTGGGATACAGGAAATGCTGGTTGTTCAACACACTATCACCTATACTAAAACACAGTTGTTACTATTCTATAGAAAGGGCGCACAGTGAAACTAACACGTAGCATGGATGTGGCAAAAGTAGATTAGCAGAACTAGATCTGGGAAGCGGCGGAGGTTTTAAGCCTTATACTTGGTGTTATGCTTGGTAAACAACAATAATCAATTTGTGTTACGGGTAAATCACTTGGAACTGTGTGTTTCACTAATATGCTGTGCACAATTTGACATTGTTTTAGGCGCGGGGCTACGATCAGTCTGTCGATTGACTGCTTAATTCCTTAGCGAGTGCGTTAGCGGTATGTGTACTTTACCGGGTTGGGTTGATACTTCAAGTGTCCTGGAACTTGGGAGTGAGCCATCTATTAAGGGTTGTATTAGAGCTTCCACTTCTAGCACTACTGACACTAGCCGAACGTTGAAAAAGACCCATCGCACGTTTGCGACAGGAAGTGAGCCGCCGTGATCGGAAGGGACTTTTTCGGCCGTTACTACCGCTGCCAGCACTGCTAAAATCACCAGTATATGACCGCCCGAATCGTTCATCTGCTTCGATCTCCCCGTGTAAAAGCTCCTCTGGTAGAAGTCCAACCAAAGCGGAGGGTTCTAGCAGGGAACCAAGCGAGAGCTGCCGAAGCAGTCGCTAGTCTCATTGATTTAGATTACCCTGAGCGTGCTGCAAGCCGGAGCAGAGATGAAGCATGATGACACTTAGCGCCTGGACTCGTTCCTCCGATTGACCCGCTAGAAATGCGGACCGGGTGGCATCCGCAGGAGGCTGGGTTGAGTTCTTGGGTTTATTTTCGTCTGCTAAAATGAGGGAATGAAAATGCCAGGAATCATTATTGCAATACATTTTACTGGCGATATTTGAGAAAAGGAATGAAGGGATAATAGTTTTAAACAATTACAGTTAAAACTACCAACAGGTAATTATAACCCCACTAAAAAGGGGACATCATAAGGGTTAGCACATTGGGCCGGAGTCTCGAAGGTTTCAAGTTCGAATCCTGCCACTTTTTTCACATAATTGTTGTCGCTTCACTCACCATTTCGATCAGTTTTCCCCGTTGGTTACCACCAAAGAAGTCTTAAATACGTCAAAAACCAAATAAATGAATAGTAGCTTTGGGACCATCCGTAAATGACGTAGCATTTTTTGAGCGATTTTTAACACCCCCTCCCCCATCGTAGCATTTCGTCACAAACTTCTAAATACCCCCTGGTAATTACGTAGCTTGACGGTAACTCTACCCCCCCCCCCCCCTTGTCCCCGCAAAATCTTTAAAAAAAAATAAAAAAAAACGATGATAGTTATTCCCCTTTAAAAAAGCTACGTAGTATGACAAGACCACCTACCCCCCTGTCGTCACACATCATCACAAAATACAAAACTCCTCCCTCCCCGTATAATGCTACGTCATTTATGGATGGTCCCTTTCGTGAATGAAACGAAAGGATTACTAAATGTTTATATACAGCATTTCGTTTTAATTTGTTTTCGTCAGTCGCACGATTTCATTTCATTCATCGAACAAAATGTACTTATATTTTTTCATTCGTTCTTTTAGGTTTGATGTTCGAAAATATCAATTTTTATATGAAAGCGATCGATCTGGAAATATCGACATTTACTAATATATTATCACAGAATAAAACCAATTTTAGGGACTCATGCATAGGGTGACCATACGTCCTGGTTACCCAGGACATGTCCTGGTTTTTCACTGACTGTCCTGGGAAGTTAAGGAAAACGCTTGATTTGTCCTTGTTTTTGTCCTGTAAGCCTAAAATATTTTTCTTTACTGAGTCTTCGCTTTATTTTCTCTGGTTCAGATTGCTGGTATGACCGATCGCAACCATAATTGCAACTTAAATTCACCCTCAAGCAAAATACGACAAACTAAATTTTAAATACTCGAATCCCTCAATTGTACCATCTGATGTCTTTTTTAATCTCTCGCCTTTCTTCTCTTACATGGAAAATGAAAAGAAAAAGCATGAGGTGTTTGTACATAACATGTGAATGACCTGTACTACCGTGATAAGCAGATAGTATAGAAAATCGATAGTAAATGGGACTCTTATGCGTATCACGGCAGTGTGATCCGTTTTCAAGGAAATTTGGCAGCCGAACAAATCGAAACTAGAGCTTCTTCCCGGCTTAAATTGCCTTTCAATCCAGGATCCAAAGAATTCCTTTTGGCGCCCCTGAGAATACAAATAGAAGACGTTTTAGTGACTTTGCTTTTACTTGGGTTCTCTTTCAAGTGGCATTTTTTCGTCTTACTGGAAATCCGCGAATATTTTTCCAATCCATGAAAAGGGAAATGACGAAACATCAATAACTATAGTGGGAAAATTTCATTGAGTGCTTTATCTAGCTGGTGATTATGGAACCACTTCAGGGTCAATGTTAGCAGTACCTAATCTACGATTGACATGGCCTCACTGGACGCTGAACAGCGACTATCCTGCCGAGTCTAGCATCCTACATAACAGGGAGTATGGAAGGTCGCGTTCAAACTGATATTATTTACACCAACCAATCCGCTAGTTTTCATATAACAATTGATAAACTGGAGGTATTTCTAATCAATGGTAGTTTTTGCAGCTGTTTCGATCATAGTTCTCAGATCGAGAGATAATGATTGTCATTGGAGGTTGCCAGCTACTTAACTTAAAATCAAGAATGGTGTAGGTAAGTTACTTTGGACCGTTGATGTTTCTACTTTTCTTCAATGACCCCTCGCCGGTGCTGCACAGATGATTTCAGAATATTTCGTATCATCCGCTAAGTTGATGATAGCCGATGTATCCAACAACATCATGTTACCTTTGCTGATGGTAATGTAACAAGCACTGCGTGTGTGTAAATCCGAAAAAAGAGCTCGGTGATCGAATTCTCATGCAAGACTTTTTGGTTGAGCTATGTCTGTTAGACCCCTGAACTGTTTTACTGCTGAGAAGAACGTTTTAGCTGTCAAACACGTGGGGAGAAGGCACAATCGATTGAAAGGTGATGGACGGTGGTAGTCCCTTTTGGACTGTCCTGGTTTTCCACTCGCTTGATATGGTCACCCTACTCATGCATGTAACAGCAAAATGCTATAAACATGATCTACATATTGAAAAAAAACTTCAACTTTAAAAATAGTCTCGTAAGAAAGTACAGTGCCCTTCCTCCTTCCTCCCCTCCTCAGCAAACAATCGACATACCTTTACCTCCACCGTCCTTACTCGCGCTCAACAACGTTTGATTTAGCGTTTCGCAATCCAGTGCAATGTGCAGCTTGGAAAGCTGGAAAGAGATTACCGAAAAGAGACACGTGAGACGCAACCGGGGCGATGGTCTGCCGTCGTGATTCCCTCACCAGTTTGTTGATCTTATCGGTTCGCAAATCCGGCTCATGTTCGGCATAGATTGTCTTGCTTGAACTCTTCGCAAGGGCCATCAGTGTGTCGGAGGAACCGTACTCAATGAGTGGAGCAGTCAGATCCACAATTTGATCCATCTGAAGCTGTTTGAGATCTTCCGGAAGGCTCTCGAGTCGTTGAGTGACCACGACGAACGGGTTGGTGCTTGCGTTCGCCAGCGACTGTTTTCGCGGCGTATGCTGTGGAGTGGGTGGTAAGCTTTTACTACTTTGATTCATCGAGGACACCATCGGGATTGCTAGGTTGTTGACAGAGTTGACACGTTTGAGTCCTTGTGTCAGCAAATCACTGAAACTCTGCCGATGCGACTCCAATCTCGATTTGGCCTGCTGCTCTTCGGCCACAATATCCACAAAGTCTTCGACCTCGATGGTCGGTGATTCGGCCTCCGTCAAGCGAAACTCCGGCTGCGACCCAGTCGTTGATGGTGGTTGCGCGGAATCACCTACGTTGCAAACCGTGGAACTTTGACATTTGCTGATGCATTTTTTGTGACAGCACATGGCACAGTCTCGACACTGTACGGCATCCTTCAGCCAAATTTTTCTACCACAATAATCGCATTGTGTAGACCGATGAAAGTGAGTCCGAATGAAGTCGTGCTGTTGCGATGTTTGCGAGCTCGGCTGTGTCGTTGATTTTATATCGGAGGAGGAATCGGTTTTGTCTTCATCAAACTTGTCGCCCGAACCCTTGCTAATACTGATAAGTTTGTGCTTCTTAATGTTTTCAGTGCTGCTCTTGATGGAGGTGGCACTGTTCGTTGATGGTACCGACGAACCGCTCCATACGAATGAGAGAAGAATGTCACCGTAGCAGTAGTTTTGATCGAATCCTGACTGCATAGAGAGCGGATGGTTGGATCTGAAACGGTGAAAAATTATGAGTTTGAAATTTTATCTAGGGTAATTCTTTAAAACTTACACATCAATTGCTTCCGGAGGCAGCAAAGGATACTTTTTTAAGTGATGCCCCAGAAGTGATTCGTTACATTCCATCAGAATACTGTTTATCGGTATATTCAAATATCCTAGCAGTCGATGTTCATCACTGCTTTTACCAAACACATTTACATTCAGATAGGTGAATTGTTCCATAAGTTGGAAGCAGCATAAATCGTCCATCCGAATGAAGGAATTGAACTCGCAATCCACTGAAGAGTGTTGTGGGAAGCCATCGTTTTGAGAAATTTTACTAGCATTTGTAGACGATTCGTTGCTAGAAGACTTTGCGGAGGAAGAATCTTCCTTCTTAGGTTCTTTGGACGCATCTGCACGTTTGACCGGTGTCGTTCCGGGAGTATTGGAATGACTGGATTCTCCCGCACTGTCTTTTGAATTCCGTCGAGACAATCGAACTTTTTCCTTCGGGGTACCAACACTTCCTATCTGTACGTTATCAACATTTTTCGTGAAGGTGATATTCAAATTAGGATCAATTTCCTCATACTCTTCCAAATCATCTAACAAGCCATCGTTCTTGATCACTCCCGGAACGGTTCGCTCGATACGCATTATAAACATCGGTCTGTTCAGAGATTTTATAATTTTAGCAATTTGATTGATGGTCGTAACTCGTTTTCCCTGAATCGAAAGCAGAAGATCGCCACGTTTTAATTCCGCTTTGGACGCCGGCGTGTTCGGAATAACCGCTTCGATAGCGACCAGTTGTTCCGTTTGCTTGAAAACGATTCCAATTTGTTGGTTTTTCGCTTTATGAATTTCGAGATCCAACGAAACGATCAAGTTGTTGTCATCTTGCTGCCTCACGATCACCCACGGTATGTTGGCTAACGTCAGGGTGCAGTACACGTGGGATAATCGGGTAGCGGTGTTTAAACGGGTGATTTCCTCTACAATAACTTCCAATGATCCATTAGGTGAAATTTCGTTCAGATCGTAATCTTCTTCCACGCGGTGGAAGAAAGGTTTGTATCTGTAATAAGAGTAACAACATTTTAGAGGAGACTATAGACGATAAGGTGAATTGTTTGCTCTTACCTTAGCTTATAGTTTGGCAATGTGTGTTTTCGTCGGATCGCCTTACGGATCTGGTTCGAAATTAGGCTCGATACGTTGGATTGCATCTGACGGCCTTGGAACTGCGATTGGACAGCCAGATCAACCTTCGGATCACCGACGAAGCTAAGTGACCAGTGGGTGTATGGTTTACGAGTGAATTGCAACCGAGCGATCCCTGATACTTGCACGACTGAAAAGAAAAAGGAAAAACTGAAATTAAACTAGCACGTACGGAGTTATCACAACATATTTTATTTCTTGAAGAATGATTCAAACTACTTCAAAGTGATTATTTTTCGAAGCACAGCTCCACCGAAAGGTAATTCATTTTTTTTTCTTTTTTAGTATGTAGAACAAATTTGAACCGTCATTGGTATAAGCGCTTGATATTTGCCTTCCAAATTTTTTCTCCATGGTAAGAAACACTTACATCGCACATGCAATTCTGTAATTGACATCACACAATTTAGCTGTCGGAGGCAGTTGATCTAATCGTCTGTAATTTCGCCTTAATTTTATTTTGGATTTGGCATGATTGGCTTGTATTCAAGTTGCATAGATACATTTTCCCTATGTATGTTATTTCAGATAAATCATCCATCCCTGCAGGTTTATCCCATGGAACTATCCTTGGGCCATGTGTGTACAACGTCTTCACTTCCGACATCCTACCACTATCGGGAGGTGGAGTCCTGACTCCTGTCACAGTTCGCTGATGATACAGCAATCCTGTACAAGGGTCGCATCGCTCTGAAGAACAAATTGCAGAGAGGCCCGGATTCCCTAACAGAGTATTTCACGATCTTTAAAATTGTAATAAATGCGGCGAAATCTCAGGTCGTCCTATTTCTGCATTAGAGATCAGAAAGGCTTGTTTCGTCTGACAATTACAAAATTCGGCTTGGCGACGCCCTCATCCAATAGTTCGACAAAGTGGTCTTCCCGAGGCTGACTAGTCTAGACAGATATTTGATCATCAGGTCTAATGTTGACAAAAACATCAACAAACGCAACATACTCATCCGGTCGTTGTATCCGCTTATATGTAAAACATCTAAACTGAAGAATCAGATAGCTGTTTACAAACAAATAATCTACCCAGCCATCGTGTATCTAGTACTCGTATAGAGGGGTTGTACTAGGCTACATAGATTGAGGCTTCAACGCATACAAAATCTAAAGATCCTAAATCAAAAACCGTACAACACTCCGCGAGCGTGTTGTACGGTTTTACGAAACGCATGGTCTTCGCGGAAAAAAGTTTACGGTAGACAACTTTCGAGGCGAAAACGTGCCCGTGAGTACAGTTAACCGGATCCTGACATCCCTGAGTGTGGAGCGCAAGGCCGGTAGCGGTAGTTCGGCGATGATAATGATGAAGAAAATATCACTGTTCCGATACCTTGATTCGCCGAACTCTGAAGATGAAGGACATCATCTGTCGGAAGAAGACTCGGTCTTCCGAGTACACAGACGAGCAGATAGCGATAGTGAAATCGCAGTGCCGGTGGATGACGAAGAACTACCGCGGGACGTCGTTCGCGCTGGATAACAAAAGTTACTTTCCGCTGTCGAAGACCAACATTCCAGGAAATAACAGCTACTATTCCAACGATAAGTCGGCCACATACCCTGGGTTTAAATATAAGTTTAAGCATAAATTTGAAAACAAAAGCTATGCAGTACACCGCCATATCGGGCAGAGGAATTTCAAAGCCGTGGTTCAAGCCGAGCGATCTGGCCATCAATCAACAAGTGTACCAGGAGGAGTGCCTTGAGAAAATTCTTCTGTCGTTCTTAAAGGAGCATGATGCGGATAAAAAGTACGTCTTCTGGCCGGACAACACGTCTTCCCATTACACCAAGAAGACGCTGGAGTATCTTGAGCAGAAAAGGATACCGCACGTGCACAAAGAAAGGAACCCGACTAACTTGCCTCGGTGTCGTCCCATTGAGGATTTTTTCGGCTTCCTCAGTGCCATAGTGTACAAAAATAATTGGCGGGCTAAGGATACGAAACGTTAACTACCAGGATCCGGATTTGTATATGGAAAATGGACTTCAGTGGCGTCCAGTGCTCTTGTGAGAGCATCGCGACTAAGTTGCGTCGTACGGCTGACAAGAGCCCCTTCTTCAATATTCATTGACGTTTTTTTGAAGAATAAACATTATGTTTTAATAAAAAAAAAACTGAATTCGTTGTATTTTTTTTTTGTTTTTGGGCTATATGACTGAAAAAATTCTCATTTTTATTGAACACCCGTTATGTATAAAAATTACGTGTATTTAGTGCACATTTAATAGGACTGAGATCATGATGTTGGTCTTTAGAATTTTTTGATCTACTTATAATTGAACAGTCTGTTTGAATACAATACATATGTACAACATTTAATCTTTGGATAACCTATTATCGAGCTATGTTTTGTTATAAACATCTTTACTTCCAGACAGCCGACCGCCAGGACGGGAGTGTTGTCTACAATTAAGATTAGCTTTAAATTCAAAATGAATGTAAATTTAAGAACGCGAGATTTCATCAGGAAACAAAATTTTAATTTCTCTCAACCCTATATTAGTCATACTGACTACCGTATGAATAGTTAAACAATATACTCTATTATCTGAAATGATAATCAAAAGGTAGAATCTCTCGATGGATCAATTTGAAATTCACTGAGAAGATGCTTGGATACTGTATCTTTCGAATGCCGTATGCCAAATTTATGGTAATTTTTTGTTAATAATGGTTTTAGACACACCGTGTAAGCACTTTTTGGGAATAAATTGTAAAACATCTATTCAATGGATTTTAAAACTTTTTTTTTTTATTTTGAAGATACATGTTTTGATTTTTAAATTTTACTTTTGAAGACGACAAGAAAAATCTCTCGCGACCTTTGAAACTTCATTTGTGATATTGATGTTGAAACTGGCAAATTGGAGAAAAAAATTATTGAAATCTGACCAGTACTTCTATGAAAACTCTTACTTGAGCGCTTAAAAAAACACTTCTTTCAGGAAAACTCGTTTAAAGATAAAATACGGTGTATAACTCGATTGTAATACCTTACTAGCTAATCTGCTATACCAGGGCCGTAGAGTTCACCTTCCTCATCATGAAAATGTTCTTGGTTGTCCACATTTTGCTCCCTCTGTTGAATTTGTGCCTGTTTTGCCGCGACACCCACTTTGCGTTCAGAGCGAGTAATATGTTCACCATCGAGTCGAATAGCACATCTTTCAACTTCATTCCCCAAGGTAATTCCCATCACTTCTATAGCTTGTAATATCGATGAAAATTCTGACTGACAAATAAGTCGAAACATTGACCACTTGCCTGCCAGAATTTGTGCAAGTGTTTTGGCGCGAAGGCACAGATTCCACTATTCAGAGACTCACTGATGTTTTGGGTGTGAGCTCCTAAGGATCTTTCTAATAAATCATTCGATGATAGAATTTCGTAGATCCTGACATGTTCGAAAGTTTCTAATGTTCCTTTTGCTTTGTCCTCGCCGAGTGAACACTTTGAGTGTTGTGGATTTTTGTTCGATGACGAACAGTGTTCGAGGGAAGCCCAGCTCATAAACTTTTGTTATCTCGCCAATTGATTTGTCCACCAACTTTCCCTTTCCTTTCCCCACGATACCTTTGTATTCTTTCTTCAGTTTTCGTAATTTTGTTCTCATACGCTTCTCAACATGTCCGACGCATTCTTTCTTCCGTACGTTTTTCTTGTCCAAAAAACAAGAAACCATTAACAGATGTTCACATATACATAAACCGTCATGAACAGACCGGTGAATTCTTCACAATGATTTTTTCATAGACGATCGCTATCGTGGTGCGCCACGCTTAGTATCTCAGAGACGGCCGGAGATGGGTACCTTTCGGTTCCTAGAAACATGCCAAGAAATATGATTCTCACCAAATCCTTTACATGGCGTATTCTCAGATACATATCGATTGAAATTAAACAAAGAAAAAAATCGTTTTTTTGAAACCGTGAGAGTAGAAGACCCCCTTAAGCTTATGAGAATTAATGAAATCGAAACATTTGGTTTAGCTTAGCAACTTAAAATGGCAGTTCTCATCATCAGCTTTAACCGTCTTACTATTAGAGCATTTTTTCTTATTACCGTAAAGGTATTACGGCCTAGTTTTGGATGATAAGAGATAACGTTTCAATCCGCAAATTTCCGCAGACAATGCCATATTTATGCGAGTTTGTAAAGCAAACGCTATCAAATTCAGAGATAATCATTTGTCACATGTTGTCTCTTGCATGTAAAAACATATTTTCAGAAAGTGACCATAAAACTCTATTATAAAGAAAATTTGAAAATTACATTATACATTTAAGATTAAAAGGAGAGAGTATGAAGCAAGTTGTTACATAGTGGACAGTGGGAGAAGGCCTTTAACATGGCTTACCAACTAGAAAAGCTAATTAAACATTTGAAATAGGGGAACATGGGGAGGCTTGACCAAGCGTAGAATTATATTATTGGCTATGTGTTCTATTAAGTTGTTAAATTTTTTTTCAAAAATACTTTTTTACTTGTTTCGGTAATATTTTAAAAGTTTGGAATGAAAAATCCTTTCCTTATAGAAAAATATTCCGTAATTAATGAATTTGCGTTAATTTTTTTTTACCAAACTTTGTATGTACATATCTACTTGACTAATAGTTACTTTTAAAGTACTCATACATTATTTTATTCTTTATGAACTAGTGAAATGAATTTTCATAAATTGGAGCATTGTAATAGTTAGGGGAATATGTTCGGTTGTCGGCACACTTTTGTTTTTGGCTCACAACATTACTCCAATTGCACAATTTAGGGGAATAAGCATACCAATGGAAAGCTAGAGGCCTTAGCTGATAACTGATGAAAGAATTTAATTTATTTTGTCAACATGAAAAAAAATATTAACAATTTCGTAAAATGATATTTTTTCACCATTTTGAAAAATGTGGTCGGTTGTGGGCACCTTAAAAAAATTTACTAAAAATGGAAAAATATGAATGAAATTCATCAAGATTCAAAAGGAAAAGGAAATTTTCTTCATTTCAACAACCATCAAAGGCAATTTGAACATCATTTTGCATCAGAACCACAATATATGCATGCGAAAAACTGGTGCGAATATTACGTACTGCTAATGTACTGACGGATCGCATTCACTGCAATTGAGCGAGTTTCAGGCGGCCCATTTTTTGACCAAAGTTTCAGACAAATCAGTTAGAAGCCAAAGGAGGAGGAGGCTACAGGGTAACCCAGATATACCCCCCTCCAAACCCAAAAAACGAAAAAAAGCTGAAAACCTGGTCAAGTTGCCCCATGTTCCCCTATATCAATTAATTTTATTTTTTAGCCCGAAAATCATAGATTGAAATTAAAATAAAATGTGTTCATCTTCACTTGTGTCGCTTTCAACGACTGTGTTGTCATTCGACCTGTCCAAAAGATTTTTCGTATCCTCCGACAACGGAGTATTGATCTTCTACGAAAGTCCTCTGAGTGATGAAATTAGGGGATCAGGTGTCTCCAGCAATCAGTGTATTAGATCTGTATTGGATTGTACCCTGGAAAACTTTCGAGTATCATCTTCTTTGTAATTGCGTATGTATTTGTTCCTAGATTCCGGGGTTTTTTCTGACAATTGACCAATTGGAAAGCCGAAATCATTTTGGCCTCGTGAATTAGGATTTTGTTGACCGACGCTGGCAGAAATTTACAAAGCATATTCAAAATTGTTTTCTCCAGCGATTTACGTGGATTTTTTTACATCGCCATTGCCAATGAGATCAACTAACAAGCTCAGGTGCCCAGTTTAAAATAAGGGAATCAATTAACCACTTTTTATGATTAGTTCAGGTGTTTGCGTTTCGACTACGTATCTTCAGAACCATGATACTTCTCCAATGCACCGGGCTGACGCTAAGTCCAAAATTGGAAACACTACTTGTGAACACACTAAACGACTTCTAACTTACGATGTCATGTAAGTGAAGAAGTTATGTTTGCTGATGAGACATACTGGAATCGAACCTTGTGCATCGGTCAAGTGCTGTGGTTCTGAAGAGACCAAGTCAAAATGCAAACGCCTGGACTAATTTTAGTTAGGTTTTGTGTCCTTCATGCATAAAGACGGTTTCAATCCAATTTTCTCCTTAGACAGTGATATAGCACTTTTTCCTTTCTCACATTGCCTTTCTCAAATAGAAAGGACAGGGGAACATAGGGAGACTAGACCAGGACCACTACGGGGAGACTTGACCAATGCCTGCGGAGACTTGACGAAGAGAATTTTGAAAAATCAGAACAAAAAATACTGACATAAAATATACTGTAGGGAGAAATGGGTCGATTGCGACCTAGTAAGGGTTTATGAGCTATAGAACTGGAACGTGTCAACCGATTCACAAATAAATATTTTTTCCTGAAAGCCTGATCGATTGCGCACATTTTTTTCTAAGGCGACTTTTTCTGATCTTTTACCGTATTACACTGATAGAATATATTCGTAAATCGCTGCGAATTAGATTCGTACAGAGAATTTTCATAAAATATACGATTTTTTCGTACATATGATGAATCATTCGTAGTTCAATTGAAACACTTTTATTTTTTATTGCGAGTTTTTCGTGAAAACCACGAAACGACTTTCGTTGGCTTATTACGAAACGGCTTCATTAGGCAAACGAATTGTTCACTGCTATATACGAAAGCCTTCGTAATATTTACAAGCATCATTCGTCAAACCGTCAACGTCAAAAGAGAGGTAGAATATGGGTCAATAATTGTTGATCATCACGGCGATCTCTGTCTGACTATTTAGTAACCGTATTCGTGTCTTCCGGTTTCAGGAAGATTTCCTGAACCTCTTTCGCCTCCAGTTGATGCATAATCCAGAGCAGTACGGATCCAGTTGAGCCATCGCGAACTCGTTGCTCGTTGGTTTTGTATGAAGAAGTTTGAGTTTTTCTCTGCTGGAGCAATGTAAAAATAATATGCTATTAAATACGAAAACTTTTCTAAGATAGACGAAATGAATTCGTGCGACCAACAAAATCGTTCGTAATATACACAACCGTTTATTAAAATAAACGAAACATTTCGTTTCATTCCGGAAAAATATTGCCGTTTTCAACAATAACATTCGTGCAATGTACACTAAATATGTCAAATTTACGAAAACCTTCGTACATCAAGTGGCCATTACTTCACACTACAATCTTTCTAGTCCTCTATAGAGGTGAGCAGGTTGAAATAAAATCGATTTTGCCAGTTAAAAAAAATAAAAAAATCGTTTTTGTCATGAATCATTGTTGTGTCCTAAAAGAACGATTGAAAAAATATGGTAATAAATGCGAAAACTTTTCTAAGATAAACGAAATGAATTCGTGCAACCAACAAAATCGTCCGTATTATACGAAAACATTTATTTAAAAAAAACGAATCATTTCGTTTCATTTACCAAAATGATGTTGTTACCAACGACAACAATCGTACAATGTACACTAAATAAGTAAATATTACGAAAACTTTCGTTCATCAAGCGGCCATTTCTTCATACCACAATAAAATCGATTTTGCCAGATCGGTTTTCTAAATAAAAAAATCGGTGTTGTCAAATATCGATCCCAAAAGATCGAATGAAAAAAATATGCTAAAAAATACGAAAACTTTTCTGAGACGAACGAAATGAATTCGTGAGACAAACGAAATCGTTCGTAATATACACAAACATTTATTAAAATAAACATAACATTTCGCTTCATTCACGAAAAATAATGTCGTTATCAATGGTAACATTCGTGCAGTGTACACTAAATAAGTAAAATTTACGAAAACTTTCGTTCATCAAGCGGCCATTTCTTTACATCACAATCTTTCTAGTTCTCAATAATGATGAGCAGGTTGAAATAAAATCGATGATACCATATCGATCCCTTTAATTAAAAAAATCGGCACTGTCAAACATCGATCCTAAAAGATCGAATGCGACCAAAGAAATCGTTCGTAATATTCACAACCGTTTATTAAAATAAACGAAACCTTTCGTTTCATTCCCGAAAAATAACATCGTTTTCAACAATAACATTCGTGCAACGTATACTAAATATGTAAAATTTACGAAAACTTTCGTTCATCAAGCGGCCATTACTTCACACCACAAACTTTCTAGTCCTCTATAGAGGCGAGCAGGTTGAAATAAAATCGATTTTGCCAGATCGATCCTTTTAGTTTAAAAAATCGTTTAAATCGATCCTAAAAGATCGATTGAAAAAAAAAATATTCCAACGAATACGAAAACTTTTCTAAGATGAATGAAATGAATTCGTGTGACCAACGAAATCGTTCGTAATATACATAAACGAAACTATTCGCTTCATTCACGAAAAATAATGTCGCTATCAACGATAACATTCGCTCAATGTACACTAAATAAGTAGCATTTACGAAAACTTTCGTTCATCAAACGACCATTTCTTCACACCACAATAAAATCGATTTGGCCAGATCGATTTTTTTAAATTAAAAAAAATCTGTGTTGTCAAATATCGATCCCAAAAGATCGATTGACAAAAATAATATGCTAATAAATACGAAAACTTTTCTAAGATAAACGAAATGAATTCGTGCGACCAACGAAATCGTTCGTAGTATACACACACGTTTATTAAAATAAACAAAACATTTCATTTCATTCACGAAAAATAAATTCGATATCAACAATAACATTCGTGCAGTGTATACCAAATATGTAAAATTTACGAAAGCTTTCGTTCACCAAGCAGCCATTCTTGTTCATGAAATGAACGAAACCTTCGTTGCAGAAAACAACGAATGAATTCGTATATTTCAGGTTCAATTTCATAATATTTACGAATTTATATTATCAGTGTGTGTGTATAGACGTTTCTGCGCAAAAGTACATAAAAGGTTCGAATTACCCCAACCCTGTTCCAATTCGGACCACCCATTTCTTATCGATTTTTTGCAATGGAGATGAAATCCTATTTCGGCCAAAGTTATTCCTATTTCATTTTCACCAAATTTCGAAATGTGAAAGAAAAAGTTCTCTTTGATAGATAAAACTTTAAAGTAAATATACATTAAAAGTAATTGCTAGACCAATTACCTAATTGCCTAAAAGTAGGTTATGAGTTACAACGTCGAAATCTGTCAATTGATTTGCAAAAAACTTATATTTTCCCAAAAGCCCAACCGACTGCGCACATTTTCCTCTCAAAGGGTTTTTCGCGATCGCGTATCAGATCGTATATACGTCAAAAGGTCCGAATTGGACCAACCCATATTCTATTATTCACACACCGATTAAACGAAAACAGTTGATAATCTCGCCCAAAACAAGATGTTAAATAAAAGATATTATCCGGCAGATCCAAAACCACGATACCAAGATTTGACTTATTATATTGTTGTTGCCAACAAAAATCTTGTTTTTTGGCTTACACATTTTTCAAAAAAAGTGCTTCGAAACAACATTCGCCCCTAGCGCACGCACACGAAAACTGAAAGCCGCAGAATTTTGTGAGATAAAACAGAGCTAGATGACAGCCATGAAAATGATATACACGCTTTTAATATTTAATATTACCATGGCTGAGAAATAGCTGGGGGTCCGAATTGCCAGCGGACCGAATTGGGCCACTTCCCCCTAATCCTTTTTGCGTTTCTCTTATACAAAGGTTATGCAATTGCTCCAAAAATCGTCTTCCTAACCGAGGCTCGGAGGGGCGAGTTTCATATACCATTCGACTCAGTTCGTCGTGATCGGAAAATGTATGTGTGTGTATGCGCGGATACAAAATGTCCACATCGTTTTCTCGGAGATGGCTCAACCGATTTTCACAAACTTAATCGCGAGTGGAAGGTGCAAGGTTCCCATCGGCTGCTATTGAATATCATTTGATTCCGATTTCCGGTTCCGGAGTTACGAATTGAAACGTACAGTCACATCGAAAATCTAGTTATAGTTTTGTCCACATCGGTTTCTTGAAATTTTCTGAACCAATTTTCATAAACTTAGTCAACGTTTCCATCGGCTGCTATTGATTTTTTTGTGTATCCGACTTCCGGTGGCTGAACCGAATTGCTCAAACTTAGTTTAAAATGAACGGTATAACGCTCCCATAAGCTGCTATTGAATTTTTAGTTGATCTGACTTCCGGTTCCGAAGTTACGGTTTTAAGAGTGCGCCTCCTCAGAAATGTTTGCCTTTCTCATATAGAATGGATATGCAATCACTCTGAAAATCGTCAACCTAATCCCGGCTGATTACAGGGGCTAGGGGTGCACGGAGAGGCGTTACACGCCCCCTCCCCCTCACTGGTCACCACCTTTTTAAATTCCCCTAAGATCACACCTCATTGCACCACTCTCAGACCTCTCAACCCCATCAGCTTCATACCACCGCTATATCACAAGGCATCCTAAATTAAACTGGTGGTGTTCGTTCGTGGGTTTTTCACCCTCATCACACATCCACCCCCGCATGACAAAATTAGTTAGCAGCAAGACAACATTGAACTGATGCTGATTAGGCTAATTAAGTACTATATTTTTTGTATGAAGTGATTTACCGTCGACACGAAGTTCATCAGCGGCGGCGAAACACTTTACGCCCGAGTGGGTAGAAAGCATAGGGTGAGGGGTCCATTAGTAAGAATTTTTTCCCTTTGGGCAATGCACACGCTTACATAACATTCATATTAAATCACGTTCGTTTATGCAAATGGAATTGTGGTACATCGATGTTTTCAAATGTGTGTAGTGCGAGATACATGCGTTACGCATCTAAATTTTTTAAAATGGTTCAAAATACCGAGTGGGTAATTACCCACTCGGTTATTTTCGAGTGGGTAATACTACCCATACTACCCACGCTTTCCGCCGGCCCTGAGGCTCATCAAGGTCGTGGCTCGCAAGCCATTGCATTATGTGTAGGTGCGAAGTGTACTAAGTATGTACTAAAAATTTCCACCATTGAAACGAACATAACCAGCCACGGAATCATAGTTTGGAGAAATGAGAAAGGCACAATTGCACTACTAGATGGATTAAAAGATATGTTTATGGTGTCTTCCGTTTTAATTCCATTATATTATAAAAAACATCACAGATACGTATTTCGGTTACGATTTGCAGACTGCATGAGTGTTTGAAAAGGAAGCATATTTTATTTTTCTGTTGAAATCAACTAATTAGCGAACCAAGAATAATGGATTATGGAAATCTGAACAAAGTAAGGAAAATAAAAAAAAAAGATATCGTCTGTTCAAATATTACCAATCATTAAATGATGAAGATTTAAAGAATTTACATAACCAACAACTTCTTACTTAGATACCTTTCAATGTCAGCGATCCTTTCTTGCCGAGCACCATATCGGCATCGATGGACAACCGAAAGTGGCCCTCGTAGTGAAGATCCAGCAGCACGTCCAAACTTTCAATGTGTCCCTCGTCTGGATGAAGCTCCACGTTATGCAGCCGAAAGTTCTTAATCTCCGGAAACTGGTAGCCCAAGTCGAGATCCCGTATCTAAAAATAGAGTGTGATGGAAAGAGAAAAGGATTGCTGCTGGACTAACGAGTTACCATCGGTTGCATATTTTATGCAAAATATTCCCAGCTAGTAGGAATTCTTAATTTTCTTTGGTAATGTTCAGAGACGATACTCACCGACAGTTTATCGAACAGCCTTCCAGTGGTGGTTTTACTAATCAGTTCATCCAGCTCCAAAGACAGCTTTCGGTGAAACCACTTGCGTACTTGATTGGAGTGGCGAAGTTCAAAGTACAGAAACTGTAGAATCATGTTGATGGCCATTATGGTCGATTTGCTTTCAGCGTCTGGGGCTTTGATGCTGGCCAAAAGAGTCTGTTGGGTAGAAGAATAGAAAAAAGAGTGTAATCAGGTGAGATAAACTTGCTTTGTAGGTTTTAAGAACATCATGTGCTTCAATCCTTTCTCGCTGGGTGGAAAGCGGCTCGCGTTCCGAGTAGTTGAAGACAATTTACAAATATTTGTTCAGGTTCAGCAGAAAAGAGCCCCACAATAACAGAAAGCTCTTTTGCGTGCTTTGTTTGCGAGCAATTAGTGAAAGGAAAATGGAACGAAGAATTTCGTGGGCGAAATGAAAAGCTGCCACGTGTGAGATTCACCTTGCCGTTGCCTAGCGCTACACAGAGTGGTTCAGATCTGTGAAAAACTGGTCAAAAATAATTATTTCATTTTAGGCGATTGGTGTCTTGGGAGATGTTTCTGGACATGAAAAGTCGCAGCTGTTGACATCGAGTGAAATCCGAACTTTATTATTTCAAATCTTTTTTTATTAGTGTGCTTTCTGTAATTTTAATTTTTCGTGCGCGTATTTTACGGTTTTTACTTCATAAATAATTCTAAAATTTATACAACATATTGTACAACACTTTTTAAGCACAAATATAAAAAAATTGCTAATCTTCATAACACACTATATTGCAAAATAGGTATGCCACTATAAGTTTAATCATTTTTTTTCAAATTAGTCACAATTAAGGACCATTTTATATAACATCCTATAACAAACAGAATTATTTAAGAGTGTTTTGTTCTATACAATATATAGTTTTTGCGAATTTTTTCACCAGCATATAATATATATGAAATACTGCATTATAGGGGATGCAGGTTGTGAATGAAAAAATAATACTAATTTTACAATAGGTCTGCATTTAGACATCGACCAAAATTGATACCAAGGAGACGATTAAATAATTGAAATCTTAAAATTAGCATGAAAAACGGTTATTTTGCCTTCTGTTTAGATTTAAGTGATTTTAGAAAAGACTTCATCTCTTCAGAAAAGTGATTGCTTATAACCTGTTATACTACTAATGATCGCATAGTTGTCCCGTCTTCTATTAGATTTGCTATCTTTGTGGGTCTGACATGCGATCATAGGCAGTATACAGGATTATAATGGCTAATTTTTAACTGCTTGAAATTTTAGTAATAGGGTGTGCAATACAGTCTGACAAAGTACATGAAAACGTAAGCGAGAGTCAAACATCATTCATGTCAGCTATTTTCCAATTCGAAGCCACTGTGCGCCGCTGGATAGACAACCAGTAAAATCCATGGAATATTCCCTGTGGCGATGTGCCGTAAATAACGGAAGAATTCCTTGCTTCTGCTATAACAGGAAAAATATTATTTGCATGAAGGTTGGAGACAGCAGCGATGTGGGTTTGAAATAGAATTGAGACCCCCCTCCCTCCTAAAGTTAGGCTGGAAGAAAGGCATCCGGGTCGAAGCTTTTCCACAGTGTCTTACATATGTACGTACGCTGTTAAAATTCTATCGGCTCTAGATTTGATAAACAATTTTGCCACATGAAGAAAACCACTATGGACTACAGGCCAGTTTCAACAAATGTCTGTGAATGTCAAGCAAAAACGTTATACCACATGTGCTCACCTCCCGGGTGGGAGTATACACTTGTCAGTATGATGACATGGCGAGACGGACAAGAGTGAGTGCTGGTAATGTAATTGGAAAGACAAATACAGACAGTGGATAATTTGTACAGCCACTGATTGAAGCGCTGGGCAAAGCTATTATTTTGTTTTGATTTCGGATAAGAACATTTTTTGCCGCTTGTTAAACAGGCACGTGTCACAACAATCAGTGTTTGGTGCGAAGTGCTCCTTCAGCTGTCCGACCTGATAAATCAGACATTCGCGTAAATTGGACCTTTTCGTGGAAAATCTTTTGCTTCATTGCCTTTTCTGAGCCGAAATTAGACCATTCAGGTCCCTAGACACTTTTGTAAATATAAAGAGAGGTGGAATATGAAAGCATTTAAAGAGGTGGGGGAGGTATAAATGTGATGAAAAAAGTGTGCATCGGTGCTCCAGCTCCAGGCTTAATTCCTTGGAACTAAAACAGTCTATATTCAGAATAGTCTGGTGCGGAAAATGGTTCGTAGCATAATTAACCCTTTTTTCACATCTTATGATAACAAAAATGTCCTGAGAATGATGAAATTCTTCTGTTTAAGCGCAACGAAAACTCGAATCGAATGCTCCAATTCTCGCACTACCATTTGAGCCAATACGTTCAACAAAGATGGCAGACGCTGTTCTAACTAACGGCTTCGAATGGGTAAAGCGATAATAGAAACAGGGCGAAAATAGAATCAACACCCTATATAAGTTTTTGTGTCGTTAGAACCCCTCCCTCTGTCCGAGAGAGTACCTAACACTTTGATAAATTGTTAGAACCCTTGATTTTCTTTTCCTTACGTCTTTAGTACTATGTACTCTAGAATCAATCCGCTAAATTTAATATTTTTGTTCAGAGTTGTCCTACTGGAGCTGTAGTGCTAGGGTCTCGGCAGGGCTCCCCGTAAGAATCGCTCACTACAATTGCAGACGAGACGCGAAATGTCACCCACTAAAACACTGCTTAAGGTCAATTGCAGCGAGCCGTGATTCTGAATGTGATATTCATTGTACAGTTCAGAAATGTGCGGGCGTAGTATTTCTTGTTTGTTTATTTGTTTATTAAGGTTTTAACCCCAAGGGTCATTCGCCTTTTTGATTTCGTATAGAATTCAAAGATTACAAGTCATAAAATAATAGTAAAAAAAATAATCAAATATTATTTCTGCCTTTCTGGGCGCACTGCTTTCCGCTTCTCGTGTTTATCTTCTTTCTTGGTGGTGAGCAATGGTCAGGTTTACCTACTGTCGCTTGCTGCTCAATCCGTCTGCCCTCTCCCTCGCTCGTGTTTACGTCCATGTCTTCATCGTTGGAGCTTTGTTCGTCGCTGTTAGATTATTGGTGCTTTTTGTGTTTTCGTGTGACTCTGGTATAGCTGTCTTCCTTCTTGTTTATTTTTTCCTTGCGTGCGTTAACTATTGGCTTTGGGATACCGTGGAATATTGTTTGTCCGGCATGCATTTTTTGACCGGCTGTCTGTGGTGTATCAGTAGATGTCCAAGGCTGTTTGGTGGTGTGGGTTGTGGTAGATGCATTTTCTTTAGTTGATTTGGCACATGGCTTTCCGTAGTGTGCCGTTTTGTTACAAAACAGGCACGTGGGCGTCTGTCCAGGGTATGCGCAAAGGGTTCTTTGTATGTAGTTAACACCTTGCGATGATCTGGACTCGAAAGTTAAATAAGACGGTATAGGTTAGTTCAGTCGCATTCGCACAACCCGAACACCGTTGGGAATGCCAGGGAAAAAGTTTCTCCATGTGTCATTAGAGACTGATTCCACTTCTCCATACTTCGACATGAATCTTTTAATATATTCCGCGCCAGTACGAAGTGCCAGATCACGGAGTTTTATTTCAGTTAGATCGAGATCCATATACACGGGGATCTTGGTTTTGACGTTTTCATATTCGACGTCATGTTGCATGTTGTTTTTTGCTACGGAGCTTTCTGCCTCGGCTAAGGAGTTGAACGTTATTAGCACTACATTCCTGGTGTGGTGAAGCTGGACGTGTGAAACCTCTGTAAGATCAAGTTCCATTTTCACCTTGACCAACTGTTCCACCTCGCGCACTGAAGGTCCAAGACGGGATTGCGAAAAATCAATCGCGATTGTGTTCTCCCGCAATGGGCGAAATTTATTTTGTTGCTCACTCATTTCACTCGAAGTTAGGTTCAACGGAACTTTCCTGTGTCTATATGTTACACGTACACTTTAGAACGGCGCGCCGCGGATAGTATTTTTTGTTTGTGTGCTGTTCGCAAGCGGTGCGCTATTTGGCTTCTGATCTGTACGAGATGAGGAAGCAGACTGAAAGTATTTCTTTTCTATCACGATCGCTTGTATCTTCGCGAACAGCTCGGGCGTTCGTACGTTAACGTGATCAATAGAGTGGCTCGCGGTTGTATGGGAAAACTTCAAAATGATTTAAACTAGCGGGCACAGCACTTTTTTAAAGGGTCCCAAATGCCTGTGCAAAATTTGGTAGCGGTTGGTTGCTTCCTGGGTTTGCGTATTGCGTTCATAGTTTGTATGGGATTTTATATGTGGAAATCAATTATTTTGCATTTACGCTATTTCACTCAATATGAAAAAACCAGCTTTATAAAACTATAGCTCAAACCTTGGTTAACAACTTTGTCGAAGACGGTATTTAGCTACGAGTTTTCAAAAAATAGTTATAACGATTTTGAAACTTATGGTAAAATCCAAATGCAGAAATTGATTACTTCTTCCAACACTGCCGGTGCACCACCGACATCGACATTAAAAACTTAAATAAATGAGAATATATTCATCGCAGAGACTTGGTACCTTTGAATTAAATGTTCAGAATGAATTGCTGAATAACATAGATGTAGTCAGAAAATGAAAAAAAAGAGGGGGAGGATTGTGTACTCTCTAGTCCCTTTCTAGATTGTTTTGCATAAGACAAAGAATCATTATGTCCTTGTAAATGTCAACGACTGAACTTTCTTAATATTTTGATAGGCCCAAATATGAATCAGACTACAATCTTTGTTCTGGGAAATAATATTTACAATATTTAGAATTAACACCTACAAATTTATGTGTTGTTTTTGCTTGGGGCAAAAGCTAACTCAGGTCTGGAAATCGCGTTGGGTTCTAAACTGAAGTATATTTCTGGTTCACCAAGATTACCTCTGTTTTGTGTGAACCTAATTCAATTTCATCCAAAAACGCTTGTTTGAAGTAACTATCCTGGTTTCGTTCCTAGATTCTCAAACGAAAACTTCAATAGAAACAATTCCGAGACTTCAAGGAATCTAAGGAAATGCTTTTTTTTTTAAATTCTGACTATGTACCATTTTAAATGAGATAACAGTAGAGCCCTTAAATAGTAGCACTCAAAGACGTAAGATTAATTTTTAATTCGGCGGTATAAACCTGCGTTGAAGATTATGTTATACTACACTATCTAAAAACGGAACTGGGGAGTACACAAGCCACACCCCCTCTTTTCATTTTCTTACTACGTCTATGTTATTCAGCAATTCATTCTGAAAATTCCATTCAAAGGTACCAAGTCTCTGCGATGACTATATTCTCATTTATTTAAGTTTAAAGTATCGGTGTCGTGGTGTACTGACAGTGTTGGAAGAAATAATGAATTTCTGCATTTGGATTGTACCACCAGTTTTAAAATCGTTATAACTATTTCTTGAAAACTCGTAGCTAGTTACTGTCTTCGACAAAGTTGTTAACCAAGGATTGAATTATAGTTTTATAAAGCTGGTTTGTCATATTGAGCGAAATAGCCATCTTTATTAACGTAAATGCAAAATAATTGATTTCCCCATATAAAATCCCATACAAACTTTGAACGCAATGCGCAAACCCGGGAAGCAACCGACCGCTCCCACACTTTGCACAGGCATTTGGGACCACAAAAAGAACTCAAAAAGTGCTGTTCTGAAAAATGTCATATTCGAGCCACTCTAGTGTTCAATCGCGTGGGCGTTTGTATGTTGCATGTGCTAGCGTGTGTGTAACTTCGCGTGTATAAGTTCGATTTTATAACTATGTGTCCATTCGCATATTCGCGTGAGTTGTTGGATGATAGCGCGCGGACCGTTAATTTGATACTTAATTTTCGGTGTACGGTTTAGGTGCTAGCACACAGTGGGTCCTTCCATATCACTAGAATTCCCGATCATGTCACCAGATAATGTGTTGTCTAGTGGATATGAGTGTGATTTTTATTGGTTTTCTAACATGTGTCTAGGCTGCTAGGGTCGAGAGTACGCCCAAAACTCGACCGTAATACCTTTACGGTAATAAGAAAAAATGCTCTAATAGCAAGACGTTTAATATTAAAACGGTCCTAATAAAAAATTCCCCAAACGGCAATGCCAACATATTCAAATCTTATCTGCGTCGCACTCATGTTTCTTCAATTTATATAAAATAAATATTAATGCGTCGGATTGTCTGGACGTGTGTAGTGCTTCGCTTAACATTGTATTGCGCATCAAGATGAGCAAACACAATGTGGATAAAGACGAGTTTCGGTTTTCTCTGCACGACACATTCTGTATTTGAAGATCGGCTCACGCTCGGCTAGCTTCAAAACAGTCAGAAAAAACCGATGTGGAATAGTGGTGGGTTATTTCGGTCGGTGTTAAATTTAAATTTATTTTCTATCACAACCGTCGACAGTATGGCAGCGACTGAACAAAACATGAACAGTTACCTACAGTTTGGATCCATGTATCCGGATCCGGAGAGTTCGGATCCAGACACTTGTCTGTATCTAAGCACCAAGTCTGGGTCTGGTTCAGGTCCGGACCTGGGAAGGGGATAGGCTAGATCCAGAGACCAGTCCGGATCCGGGTACTGGTCCAGATTCGGGAACTGATCCGGATCCGGGTACTGCCCAAGATCCGGGAATTGGTCCGGATCGGGAAGAGTGCTGGAACCGAGAACTAGGCTGGATCCGGAAGCTGGTTAAACTTTTCATTTCACTATCCAACCTACCCAGTAGAAAAATCCGTTATTCCTGCTGGTTTCTACTAATATAGGGGCAGATCCCAGATTGAATTCGGGCAGAAATCTACCAGAATTTCGATTGGCTTGACTCGATACTAATGTGGCCCATACACGATACGATCTGTCGTACAACGTGTTGTACGACCAGTCGGATAGACTGTTGAAACGATATGTCGTACGACCGATTCGCCACACACGGTTGTAACTGCAGTACGATAAGTCGTCCAACCAGTTTGACATTTTTTTTCTTTCATTGTAAAAAAGTAATGCAATCACTATGAAAATCGACTTCCTAACCAAGGCCCAGCAGAACGAGTCTCATATACCACTCGATTCAGTCCGCCGAGTTCGGCTAATGTCTGTGTGTGCGTGTATTTGAGAGTGTATCCTAAGTAGCACTTGCAACATGTTCTAGAAAAACAACCAAAGTTATTTATTGCATTATAATCACAACATAATTGCAAAAACGTGACTGTTGCATGTGTGAAACACAGCTGCTACACATTACATCGTAGTTATTTATTTGTATTGCTAATGTTTTCTGAAACAATATAATTTGACACATATTACGGGTGTTTTTTGCAACGCCTGTGTGACTCTACTACACAGCTAAAACAATTTTGTTGCAAGCATCATCGCGAAAACTGGTGATGACATTAGTATTCAACTTGTCAGCAAACTTTATTCCGGCATATTTCAATTTTTTATTGCTCTCGAAAAAAGCATATTTGAACACAGTGCTTTGCGTATGATAAATAATTCACGAAATAAGTATAAAATTTATTGAGTTTATATCAACGATGTCTAAAGGCCGTTAAAAATATAAAAGTATTATCAAAAATTACTCGATTCATTTTATTGGTTAAACATTTTTACACACATAAATATTGTCATATTTCAATGTGGACATAATATTTATGCTTTGCATAACAATTTTATGAAACACATTAAGTTTCATTTCATTTCCACACAGTTGTTTTCAAAGCACTCGCTAGCATTATTGCAACAATCTCTGTTGTTAGTATGATTCTTGGTACATTCGTAACAATCGAACATGTTGTCTATAAGCTCCACCTCTTGCGCTTTTTTAATTTAATAATAGTTGAATAACGTTTGCTGCACGAATATTTTCACAAATTAATGTTTGACATTGGTGTTGTAAAAAAAGGTTATCAACATACCGTGTTGCTTGGTAGGTGTGCATGTATGACCAACAAGCTAACATCGCACTATGCGGTAACTAGGCCAAAAAGCTTGCTGGATTTTGACAGGGGAGTGGCTAGGGCTGTACTGCAAGAGGTTCCCCCAAATATCTCCATATTATCCACTTAAGCCGATACTCCATGCTACCCCCTCAGCCAGACTTCTCTCTCGCCTCTCATCACCTTCAACCACCAGACACACCAAAATAAACCGGGGGCAAATAGAGTTGTCGAAAGACAACCTTCGTAAATTGAAATTTTCATTTCTTCCAAGATCTCGAAAGGCTAATCCAAAGATGATATACTCGCAAGGAACAGGTAAAATACGGAAATCTAAAAAACCTGTCATTCTATTAAAATAATGTTGAGCGTACACATTCAGTTTTCGGGCCCCTTCCTAAAATATTTTGATTATAACCCAAAAACGCTTTTAATCCACCTAACAGTGTGATGAGACATTTCACATAAATATTAGAACACCCTCATCGGATATTACATTGATCAAATTAGCATGGGACAATATCATTGCAAGAAATTTCGAAAATCAAATCAAATCAAAGGTAATGTAAAAAACCTGTTTTAATCCACCTAGCGGTGCAATTGTGCCTTTCTCATTTCTCTAAACTATGGCACGGAGGCTTTTTATGTTCAACATAATTGTGGAAATGTCCATTACATTCTTAGTACACTTTGCACTTATACACAATGGCATGCCAGCCACGAACTTGATAAGCTACGCGTCGACGGTGAAACACTTGAAACAAAAATTAAAGGGTTGTGTACAGGACACGACCACGGTGACATTAAAAATGTAGCTTTTTTCAAGAGCGTGCAAATGAATTTTATCTATCACACATATCGACTCACGTTCTTGTTCACTCGCCTGTTTTCATATGTTACAATTTGCTATATATCCTCCCCATTAAAACATCATTTATTGAAGGTCTTTTAACGATAATCTATTATTACAATTAATCAAGTATCTCACTAGGTGATTGGCATTATTTGGCTGATCCATCTAGTAAAAATAGGCTGGTCTGTCCAGAAAATATATTCAAAAGAAAAGTTCCATATTGAGAGCTGTGATGAGGAAGCCCACGCCCGCCAACGGAAATATACAGATTCTCCATGAAATATGAAATTTCATTTTCCATTTAAATTTCCAATAATGTACTAATGAACTTTAGTAAACAATCTTAAGATTAAGTATTTCTTGATCGATTAGTGGTTGAACAAATGAAATTATTTGATAAATTATATTGTTATACAACGTTCGCACTACCAGTTAAAACGGGTTTTTATGCTATCTTGGTGACATTTTTCTTGTTATTAATTATTAAAACGTGTTATAACTCTGTAGTGTAAACATTGTATTATTAAACCAATTCTGCAGCGTTTTATGTTATATAGGTGTTTTATGTGGTAATAGGACTGACATAATTATATCTTCAGTACAGCGGTTTGTTTCATAATTTAAAACAGATTTATTTTAAAATTTAAATTAGTATACCCAACCGTTCTATTTGTTGTCTACTTTAAAACGCAATTAGAACTGTGTTTTAAATACATAGGGTAGGACAGATATTCTGACTGGATAAACTGGGAAAACAATTTTAAGTCCAGTAACGCTTAAACTGCTGCTGGGACGGTAAGTTCTGTTTTAAAATTTTCCGTTGTGTGCAGTACGAAACAAAAGTGTTTGAAATTAGAAAACAAAAAGTTCTGCTGGGAATGCAATTACACTCAGATTTTTCACGCAGGGGATACAGGCCGTGTAAATGAAAACCGCGTAAATTTAAAAAAGAAACGCGTTAATGAAAACCGCGTAAATTTCAAAATCCGCGTAAAAAACCTGAGTGTACTTTCCTATATAAATACTACGCTGCTGAACAGTGCAATAACTACAGAAGCACGTTGTCAGATGCCTTACTCATAAAAAACATATAACCGAAATATGAAACATGAAAACCAATAGGCTCTTTACCCTACGCAGCTACAAAGCGCCCTAAACATGGATTAACAAGTTACAACGCACACGCATGAATAAAAATAAATATATTTTTTTCAAACGCAACACTCTTAAGCAGCACACACCGTATTGAATTAAATCCAAACCACCCCACCCACCCACACTTTGCAAATCATTCTGTGACACCGTGCTGGTACCCGAAAAATCCGCACACGGCCACCGCTGCCAAAAATGCATAGCGTCTACCGCTTAGTGTAGTGCCCAGACGCTGCAGCCATGATCTTACCCGTTCGACATAAGAACAAAAACTGATTCAAACGGGTACGCGTTACCTCTATTTATAAACTAACCGTATATGGTTTAGTCACTTAGGTGCGAGTGTGTGCGAATGCCAACGTTACCGAAAATCGATAGCGCTTATTGCATCGCCCGGAGACGATTTTGCTCGTATGGGATAAGAGCAACAACTGATTTAAACGGACATGCGTCGCTTCTATTTATGACTTTTCGTGTGTGATTGAGCGGCTAAGGTGCCCTCTAATGACGGCTGTGTCTGAGAAATCTGCCTCACGAATGGTAATTTTCCCGTTTTTCGTGAACTTTTTAATTTTACCAATTTCCAAACGTCTACTTTTATTGGGGAGATATTAAATTATTACCAATATTTAAGTTAGGTGTTTCTGAATCGGTTGGTGTATGAATGATTAAAATCCATCTAGTAATATCGGAGTTATAAGCGTGCAAACCTTACATAGTTTCGTTACATGGGAGATAGTTTAGATTTTAGAATGACACCTAGCCCCAGATAGTAGAGTAAGACATTTTTAATGTCAAAAAAATATCATACTCAATAGCCTAATCAGCATTAGATCAATGTTATCTGCTTGCTAACTCATTTTGTCATGCGGCGATGGGTATGTGAGGAGGGCGAAAGTCCCATGAACGAACGACTCCCCAGCTTAAATTGGTATGCTTTGTAATATAGTGGTGGTTTAAAGATGATGGGTGGTCTGAGGGGTGATTTAAGGAGATTTTTAAAGGAGGGGAGTGAACAGTAGAGGGGGGTGTAACCCCTCTCCGTAAACCATCAACTACGCTTCTGTTAAAATCCAGAAACCTTATGCGAGTCGAAAAAAATTAGGTTGACGTTTTTCAGAGTGATTGCATAACCTTTCTATATGAGAAAGGCAAAAATGTGCAAAATCCAAAAAAGTGAATCTTCGTCAAATTTTTTTCGTGTTTGCATCAAATCTCGACGTTTTATGCACCTTGAATACATTTAGCATCAAAAATAAAAATTCTATTTTTAATTTTTCCTATAGTTTTTATGAGAAATTTCTGTGTGGCCGCACTCTGAAACCCGTAATTCCGGAACCAGAATTCCGATCGATCCAAAATTCAATAGCAGCCGATGCGAAGGTTCCACCTTTCATTTGAGACTAAGTTTGGGCAAATCGGTCCAGCCATCTCTGAGAAAAATGAGTGACATTATTTGACACATACGCACATACATACACACACACATACACACACATACACACACACATACATACACACACACATACGGACTTTTTCCGATCTCGACGAACTGAGTCGAATGGGATATGACACTCGGCCCTCCGGGCCGGGATTAGGTTGACGTTTTTCAGAGTGATTGCATAACCTTTCTATATGAGAAAGGCAAAAAAATCCCATTAAAATAAGCGGACAATCAACTTATTACTTTTACTTTATGAATAACATGTTTATGTTCTTCATTCAATTCAATATAAATGGAAAACTCAATTCTCTTCAGGGACTATAGGGTAATTTGGGGAGAGATGCCGCACATTTCTTAAAATCGATCCTGCATCGAAGTTAACCATTAAATATTTGATAAAATCATTTTAATCAATTGCGAGTTTCGAAAATACTGTGAAATGGTTTATTTCATGAAAAAAAAATTATCAAATTTCCATGAACATTTAAAAAAAGGTCATTGCTGGAGAGATGCCGTACCATGGTCACAAACTGAAAAATGGTGAACAAAAATATTTTTAGCTATTATTGATGTTTTTGTGATTAGGGGTCTTCAGCTGAGTTTAATGAAGTTTGATTGCACCTATAAATCGGCCAGCACCTTCATTTTTCTTAAGGGGGTAATACCATTTCTAGAAACATTTTTTATTCAACATTTTAATAATATTTTATTTCTACAACTTTGTGTAACGGTTTAGTTGGAGTAACTTAATTAAGGGTACTGTTTATTTATATGTTTGTACGAGCGATATATTGGCAGGGGTTCCTTAAAAGCAGTTTTTGCTTGTAATGTATTTAGATATCTTTGGTTTGTTCTTGAAAGATTCATTTTAAAAAGCATCAATTCATCGAAATTTTCATTTTTATGCCAAGATTGACATCACTACAAATCAATTCCGTTTACTAAAATTAGTGCCTGAAACTTTAAAGAATAAACCGAAGTAACTAATACTTAGATACATATCACCCGTTCAAATATATAAATAAATGGACTCATATTCCTTTATGCCGCTGTTTTAGGTTTGTTAATTTGTAGATATACCTTATTAATAATCTATACCTGACGCAAATGATCATTTAATGACATTTTGAGGTGAAAAAAAAATACATTTTAGCTACGTATCCTCGAAAAATTAAAAAAAAAGAAATTTTAATGTGGTAATGAAAAACTTTGGACACTCCGTGATGCAACTGGACGCACATAATCATTATTAAAAAAAATTGTAAGATTATTTTACATCTCCAGTGTTGTAATTCTTCAAAAGACAAATTCATAATAACATATTACCGTATAAAAGTGACCCTATATACGAGATATAGAATGGCCGCACTTTCTATATGTCGTGTATAGGGTCATGACGCGGCATCTCTTCCGAAATTACCCTATATATTGCGCTTGGGCAAAAAATCAAAAAAAATATATTGCGTATATTTGAAGTACATATCATTGATTGCGTTTATTCAAATGTTCCTGCCGATCTGAGAACTAGAACTAAAATTGCAGCTTTTGATAACACGCTACCTCAGCGCGATTATTTCGATATGGACTTTTTCTAAACGTGACCTAGCAGTGAGCAACATATTTCGGATACCGTTGGACTCACAATAGCTAGTGATTGAACAAAGGATTTTGATTTGCATCATTATTACTAATCCTAATTCCAAAAAACAAATTAGAAAGGTCCCTGGTAACAATTTTAGTTTTATGATAGTTTTATAGCCCCTCAAAAAACATACATTGCACTTGTAGCGTGCTATAGAACTTCAATTGTTACTTGGGTTATCAATAACGGATTTTTTAAGGAAAATCGCTACCATTACTGAGTGTAATGAAAAATACAACTCGAATAAATAATTTTCTACCGTTCTGAAATATTCAGTGTGTTCTAAATGGCTTGTCAGTATCGCACGTAGGGGTTTTTTGAACAATTTTTATGACATTTTCTAATAAAAAGGGTGCATTTTGTTGGAAAATAGAAATGTCTAAAAAACCCTACGTACGTCGATATCTATTGTTCTAAGGAATCGAAAAATCTTTTGTTTTTTGCTCTAGATCAAAGATTACGGGAGACAGATTTCCGGCCATGGACCAAAAGAACTCGCATGTTGGAAAATACTATCCAACCGATGTTGAAAATAGTTGACAAATTAATTATTTGTACATCAGAACTGGTATTATAAATCGTAATTTACGGGTACTCGATTCCTCGTTACAATGCGTCAAGTGAAATTTCTGAAACATGCCTATTTTTTCGTGCCCTACACTGGTGTAACCCCTTATTAAAATTTTACAATCTTGGTTAGAGAAAATAACAATTTTTCAGATAGCCTTTTGAAGATTCCAACAAACAATATCACCAGAAAACCCGTTTTAACCATTTCTGTAGCACGCTAAAATAAAAAATGTATACCGAAAACACATTTTTTTAGAAAACCGCAGAAAAAAGTTACGGAAAATAAAATCTTTATTGTTTCATTAATTTCAACAAGAATTACGAACTGCACTTTTTCCGCCAATTAGGTATTACAGAAACTAAATAGTCTTTGACTTCGCCTTTTTGTGAAGATTTCCAAGGAAAATTTTTATTTTAGCGTTTCCAATGTGATTACAAAAAACACATACATTTTCAAATAACTAGAACTTTTCCTATCCAAAAATCACGAAAACATGTTTTTTTTGTCTGCTAAAGCAGTCCACCCCCTTACTTGTATCTATTAATTTAGGACACTTTTTAACACAAACTACCCAAACAAACGAACGAATGAGAGAAGAATGGTTAACAATCAAAGTGGTTTATGTATTGTCACCAATACAAAGACAAATAAAATTTGTGAGACAATGGTCCTACAAATGTAACTATAGCCTCCAATCAATAGATTTTCATTAAGGTTGGCTCTTAAAGAAATATTAGAAGAAAAATTTCACACTGTTAGGTGGGTTTTTTATGGAAAATGTGCTCAACATCAATTATTTAAGCTTCCAAAATATGTTCTGATCTCATCCTTTTACGTTTCCGAAATAAAATTCGAATGGTGCATTAAAACTATATTGAACAATAAAAAACATGCTGTAACTTTTAACGCATACAAGACAGACACTTGGTGTCTTCAGTAAAGATGTTGGCAGAAAAGCTATAAATTTGCAGAAGACATCATCTCAATATAATCACAAAGGCATTTTTTTAAATATTTCGCTTATAGGGGGATTAATATGTGAAAACACAATACCAAAAGAAAGACCATATTACATCTAACAAATTGTCCGAAGATGCCATTAAGCTCAACTTAGCCAACTCCATTTTTACTCATTCAAACAATATCTTAGAAACTAAACATCAGAATCAAAAACAAATCAATAGCGTGCTGTCTGGGTGTTAGGCCTTTTAGTTGAAATTGGTTTGGATAAGATCGGTTCAGCCAATGCTAAGAAACACGAATGAGAGTTTGCAATCTACTTACTCTTGCACATACACACATACACACACAGTCAGAGTAGATGTTGATAAAACTGGGAGTTAAACGGCTCGAGAAAGCGGGTATCAGTGTCGGGAGAAATTCCTCCGTCGAAAAACTCAGTGAGGTAGGGTGAGTTCACCGCTGTGGACTATCCTAGAAGATCGTAATAACGCTGGCAGCTTATTGACAATCGGAAATCAGCAGCTAAACGGCTTACTAAGACAAGACCAAAATGGTGACGTAATAGATGGAGAAGAAAAACAAAAGAAGAGTCGAGAGCTAAATGGACTCAAAGGACGAGCCATTTCATGCATCAAGTGAGGTTCCGAGATAGCTGCGGAAAACTCGTGAGCAAAAGAAATAGGTGCGAAGAAAGCACAACGCCCTCTCTCCCACAAAATAATACCTTGATGCAGTTCCGTGGGGAAGAAGGGCGAACAAAGAGTAAGGAGTGTTGTAGTGGTAAGATACGAAAGAGAGCCTCACACAGCACCAATACACTACAGGCCAAGCTTTTGAATCTTTTTAAACCTTACTATAATAAACACAGAGAGAGCGAAACATTGACCCAAATCTTCGAGCTAAGTCGATTTGTAATATAAGGAAAAAGTCTTGAAAGTTTGAGCGAGTTTTATGCATTTCTTTTATGAGAAATGCAAAACAACATAAATAATAACATGAGGAACGTGCCAATCGAGCCTATATATTCTAATAATAGTAGGCTGGCTGACAAATTACAAGATTTTCTATGCCGAATATTATGATTAGTCAACGTACAGATCTTCTCAATCGCAACTATTACCGACTTTCCTCTGTCATCGATTTGTTCTGAACTGTTTTACGATTGATGAATTATAATTATCAGCTCTTTAAAAAAGTGTTTTTTCGGTTTCTCATAAATTACATGTAGTACAGCAAATTAGCCTTTTCATGTTGCTAGTGGTCTTTGAAAAACGTCCAAATAACACTCAAATGGAAACAGTTTTGCGCTTATATTTACACGTTTACACGTAACGATGAAAAATTGAGAACTAATTCTAAAGTCTCACTTGTCGAGAAGAATAGATATTAATTATATAAAGCACTATATCAAATCTGCCTAAAATACTATCATCAGGATGTTTACATTGAAGCTAGGTGCATCAAGGATCAATTTTATATATAATTTTGAGTATAACCTACCATGATAATAGTAAAAGAAATGCACAATTACATCACTAGGTGAATGAATCTGCACGACAAACGAAACAGATTCTCTGGCGAATTTGGCAGAAAAAACATATACCTACAAATTTTCACTCATACATACAACTGGTCGTACGACCAGTTTTTAAGCATGTCAAACTACCATACGACTCGACCGGGTTGTACGACAGAGGCGAAAATTGTTCAGACGGTCAAATCGTACGACCGGTCGTACGATCGGTCGTACGACCCGTCGTACGACCAATCGTATCGTGTATGGCCTGTTTAAGTTTACATATACTGAAAGCGTTTGGTTCTGTGATGCACATACATGAACAGTTACCGAAATTCGTCATTCGACCGTTTACTACCTTTGCGGTAATATGAGTTTTATACCGCAATGTGCAATTGCGTGGTCTGTTGCCAAAATGACAATAGAATCTTACCCAAAAGTAACAGAAACGTACCCGTCGGTTTTTGAGTGTAGGGAGTTCCGGAAGTAATCGATTCATGCTCGCGCGAACACGGGCGTTTGTAGGTTCACTTTTAAGACCGCGTTTGTAAATTTATAAGTGCTAAAACATTCACTTAGTCATCAGGGCGTTATCCTGTTTGAAATTGCGGGCGCAGGTGTGCGTGGATGATCACGAAGGTTCGAGCGTTTGTATGTTAACGTGTTTGTCGCATGTGCTAGTGTGTATGTAACCTCAAGTGCATAAATTCGGTTTTATAACCGTGTGGTGGACCGTGAATCTGATACTAGATTTAAAGTATATGATTCAAAAGCTAGAAGAAAGTAATTTTCTCCATATCACTAGAGCTCCCTGTCATGTCGCCATGGAACGTGTTGTCTAGCGAATATGAGCGCATTTGTTTTTGGTTCAACTGAAGCCATGGGCCTCGGCTGCTTAGACCGAAGGTAGAGATTTCCGGAGGTGACCGACGCAGCATCGCGCAAACATGTGCGTTTGGAGGATCCCGCTTGAGAACACGTTTTAAGATTAATAGTGCTAAAACATTCACTTCATCATCGGGGTGTTTTCATGTTTGCGAGACCACGGGCTTTGATGTGTGTGGATGATCGCGAAGGTCTTAAGCGTTTGTATGTTAACGTGCTAAATGCTAGAAGAGAGTGGGATTTGTTGAGTGGATGTGAGCGTTTTTTTAATTGGTTCAGCTGAAGGCATGGATCTATGCTATTAAGGGCGAGAATAGGGACTTTCGGACGTGACCGATTCATGATAACACGAACAAATGTGTTTGTAGGTTTGCGCTTGAGACCGCCTTGAAAAATACTAAACAGTTACGAACCAGTTTTGATCTAAATGAAAATTAACAGTAATTTTTAAATATGTGCTAAATCTGTGTCCAGGCCCTATTTAGTGTTCTTGTTAATTTCATTCATATAATTACAGATTTCTTCTAATACCATGCCATACGATTTATTTTCATGTATCCACTAACAGTACACTGCCTGTCGCGAAAGAATTAGTTAATGATCTATAAGTGTTGGGGATATGAGTGTGCTAATTCTGTGTCCACCACTGTAGTTGCTTTGCCAGCTTTTGATAACATTTACCCAGATATTTAGTGATAGAAATATTGTTGTACGATATTCAAGTGAATTAAAACAATGGATTTTTGAATGAATATTTTTATATTCGTCACGTTTCGCAACAGGTTAATTTTCAGCCGTCAAATAAGAGCTTCGAGTACTTTTAACTCTTGTCGGACCACATCTGACCTTCTTTCGGATCAAAGATTATCAAAGATTTAAAATGAAACTGACACAGAAATATTCAACCATGACATATATTTAGAAAGCTCGCCTGGATAATCAGGAATCAGAATATATTGGCTCAAATGGCACGTTCCCCGTACATAGTCGGGGATTTGTGCCTTGCCGTGTGTTTTCATCATTTCCTGAGCGGAAGGAAAGGACAAGGAGGTGTGGGGAAGTAGACTTGGAAGGGTGGGAAAAACAGCACAAAACAAAAAATAAACAACAGGTAAATTAAACTCACAAGTAGTTCAACTTGCCTGCGAATAAGCCTAAAGCTATTTACCACATTGGATAAGAAACTTTAGTATGTCTCTGAGTTTCAGTCGACCAAACATGGTTTCGTCTATATAAGGACGGCTGAAGACTCGTAATCGCAATTGCGCTAGCGCTGGGCAGTTGCATATCAGATGATATGAAGTTCCGTAGTCGGATTCACAAAGATCACATGAAAAAGACTCAGCGCGCTGAATAGTTGCCATGTGATAATTGAGTTTGCAGTGGCCGGTTAAAGCCCTGGTCAGCATGCCGCAGTAGAGCTTCGAAAAATGTAAGAGATTTTTCGAAACCACTGGGCATGGTTGTTCTAGAAACGCCTTTGTTTGGCGACACGTTTGTAGATTTCTCCAATAATTGCGGTGCTCGGACGAAGCCCAGGACCGTATTTTTTCCCTTATCCAACTTGTCGAAATTGGCAGCGCGGGCTCAGGACCAACGAAGTCAATCGCTGAACCTGCCCTGGCCAATTCGTCAGCCCATTCATTTCCAGTAATACCGCAATGTCCGGGCACCCAGACAAGGTAGATAGTGTTGACAATGCTTAGTTCTTCGATTTGGGTTCGGCACGCGATCACTAGCTTGGACCGGGATTTGTCTGAGCTAAGGGCCTTGATTGCAGCCTGACTATCGGAGCAGAAGTTTATAACTCTGCCGGACAAACTCAGTTGAAGGGCCGATTGCACCCCGCACATAATCGCAAAGATTTCTGCTTGGAATACAGTACAGTATCTACCTAGTGAGTGAGATTGTTCCAGTCTCATTTCACGACAGTAGACACCAGCACCAGCACGTCCCTCCATCAGAGAACCGTCAGTGTAACAAACCACTTGCGTTTGTTGTTGTCTTTCCATAAAGCCAGACAACCACTCCTCTCGAGAGGGAATCTTAACATGGAATGTCCTGTAAGGAAAACTACAAGTGAGTGTAATATCGCTGGGAGCAAGAATATCTTCACCCCATGTAACCATTTGTGACCACAATCGTGTATGACTGGTAGCAAGATCAACATGATTACTGTTCCAAAGCCCAGTAACCTGCAGTCTGTATGCACATGATAGTGCTTCTTGTTTTAAGTGTATGTGTAATGGTTTGATATTTAGAAGTGCCTCAAGAGCAGCAGTCGGAGTCGTGGTGAAAGCACCAGTCAACGCCATGAGCGCCATTCTTTGCAGATGGTTTAGCTTTGACTGGACTGTCACCACCTCTCCCCTCTGCCACCACACAAGGCATCCGTATGACAGTATTGGACGTACAATTGTCGTGTAAATCCAATAGATGTATTTAGGTTTGAGACCCCAGGTCTTTCCAAAAGTTCGTCTGCACTGCCCGAAGGCCATGCACGCTTTCTTGACTCTGAACTCAATGTGAGCAGACCAATTCAGTTTGGAATCCAATATGACTCCAACGTATTTGACTTGATCTGCACACAGCAGCTCAGAATCAAAGAACTGCAAGGGACGAACCCCGGTTGTTATTCGCTTCTTCGTGAAAAGAACCATTGAAGTTTTGCTTGGGTTAACTGATAGTTTAACTTGTCGACACCACTGTTCGACAGCTCTTAATGCCTGTTGCATCAAGTCAAAGATTGTTCCGATGCAAAATCCAGTAATTAGTATTTGGTAATCGTCAGCAAACCCGTAGGTTGGAAATCCAAGCTCATTGAGTTTCTTCAACAAGCCGTCAGCTACTAAGTTCCATAACAAAGGTGACAGAACGCCGCCCTGAGGACAACCGCAAATACTCAACTTCCGTATCTCAGCCTGTCGCAGTGACGAGCAAAGTATGCGGTTACTAAGCATTGCGTTTATCCAACCTGAGATACATGCAGGTATCCCATGACCGCGCGTCGCTTCCAGAATAGACTGGAAGGACACATTGTCAAAAGCACCCTCAATATCTAGGAATACACCCAAGCTAGATTGCTTGAGCGAGAAGGCTTTCTCAATGTTGTAAACAACATCGTGAAGCAGAGTAATCGTGGATTTCCCACACTGATATGCATGTTGCATTTTGTGCAGAGGATATTCAACTAAACTAACGTTCCTGATGTGATGATCGATTATCCGTTCCAAAGCTTTCAGAAGAAAAGAACTTAAGCTGATAGGCCTAAAACTCTTGGCTTCTTCATAGCTTGAGCGCCCCCCTTTGGGAATAAATCTAACAGTTATTTCTCGCCATGCTTTCGGGATATACCCGGTAGCAAGACTGGAAAGCAAAATCTTTTTCAAGACATGTTTAAGAATATCAAATCCCTTTTGCAGTAGCACGGGAAGTATTCCATCTTTTCCGGGTGATTTGTATGGAGCAAAGCTGTCAACTACCCACTTGACCGATTCAGTGGAAACCAATGTGCGTGCTAGCGCCCACGAGTCCGAATCACCAGAATTAGATCTGTGAACATTGATCAACTCCGGATCGATACAACCTGGAAAGTGTGTGTCGAAGAGACAATTAAGAACATCTTTTTCGTCTGTCACATAAACACCATCTCTGGTTTTCAAGGAGTTCATCTGAAAATCATTCGATTTGGAGAGAATTTTATTTAATCTGCTAGCCTCGTTCAGACTAGAGACATTAGTGCATAGGCTTTGCCAGCCAGCCCGTTCTGCAGATCTAAGACATTTCTTATATGCACTACGAGCTGACCTGAAAGCCCTGGAGTCATCACGCTGACGCCGGTTCCAAGCTCTTCTCATAACTTTCTTCATTCTATCAAGCTCAGCCCTCCACCAAGGGGTTCCCCTAGTCGATTTAACAGTACGAAGTGGACAAGCTTCTTCGTAGGATGCTAATATGAATGAGTTTGTCGTATCCACGACGTCATCTAAGTCGTCTAGTTGACTAATTGTTGGAAAATATCCATGAAATTTAGTCGCTAAGTTTTCCAAAAAGAGGTCCCAGTTTGTAGACTTAGGATTACGATATGTCACCACATTGAAGGTGACGATTTAAAAAAGATTTAAAATGAAACTGAAATGAAACTGACACAGAAATATTCAACCATGACATATATTTAGAAAGCTCGCCTGGATAAGCTCAGCATTGTAAAGAGCCTTCTAAGCAAGTGAATGACATTACAAATGACTAGTCTTTTATAAATCTGCATACTTTCTCATAAAGTTGAGATTGATGGTGTGGTCACCGATTCTCGTTTGTCTGGTGTACATCTACTGATGCACGAGGTTTGTTGTTTCTTTTGCTCCAGTTAGCGAAGATTTTGAATGACAAGGGCCCAGTGTGCCATGTGCACAGAGAATTTTTTTAATGACTCATGCATTAGGAATGCTGGCAGGCTTGCCTATTGTGGAGAGAGTACACATGATCTATTACTATGCCCCGCGTCTACACAGTGCCCGGAAAATCGATTGCTTTCCCTTAAAAGACGTTCTAAGCATTCAGTCGCAGAAAAACTGAAGATCCATTCATCACGACAAAATGTTATGATGACTTTGCTCAGGAAGATTCCTACTCTGAGATCCCCTTACGGGGACAAGTTACTGCACCCAAAAATAAGATATGATTTCTTCCGAGGAATGCATGGCTGTTTAAAACAAAAAAGGTTCAGCGTGGCCACCGAGTTTGCAGGAGACTATTTTAGAGTTTCGATATAAACAATTAAGCTGACAAAAAAGACCATAATCTAATATCCAGGTCTCATGGTCCAATAAAACTTTTTTTTAATTTATCCGGCCATCTTGTCAAATCAAACATCTATGCTGTAACCAAACAAGACCAAAACTGATACAAATAGAATTAGCAAAGTTATAGACTTATGGGCATCCCTTTGAGTGATGGTGTAGCAGTTCATCATCTCTTGAAGAATTTCTCGACCCGGTAAACTTGTTAGGAAAAAATATAACACGAGATAAACCACCCACGATTTCAGACAGCTAGACGTTCCCGCCATGGACATAATAGAATGATGGAAACGCCATGTATTTTATCTCAAAACAGCAACATGATTTTGTTCTCCACTGGAATGCAATCAGCGCTCTCTTTTGAAGGGTAAAAAACAAATCGTCTTCATTATTTACAACCCGGAGGGAGACTGCGGTTTTTTTCTACTGTCATTTTCGACCCAGGAAACATAATATGGAAACGTTATTTATAAACTCCATCAGCAAAATAGCGTCCGACTGAAAATGTTCCAAAATGTTTGTTGTTCATTTTTCCTGTATGATGAAAGGTTATACAATTCTATCTTTTTTAAAAGCGGTGATTGTTCTTAAAATATTTTTCAAAGTGGATAATGATATGGTACAGATTAAAACAAATATCCTTAGTAATTCACATACAGATTGGGATGATCAATTTCACTTCATCAGGTCAATCAATTTATTCTGCTTCAGCAAGTATTGTTTCATCTTAAATCAATTTGTGCTCCTCAGCAGGATACATCAAGAATTTCATCGACAGCCGTTGTGTGCTTTTGAGCATAGTCTGAACAATAAGGTTTACATCTTAACACCAGCTCATTGATTAGTGTATCTTAGCAAAATTAAGCGCCGCAACTGGTCTTCAGCATTGAACAGCTTTTTCATAAGAAGAGAAAAACTAGTTTTCAACGAGAATCTGTTCTAGAATATACTCATGCAACTTTAAACAGCTTACTGGAAGCTTTCTGTAGCTGTAGGTAGTTCTTTCTTCTTTTTCCTTTGAGATATTATTTTCATGCCACGTGGGTAGTACTTTCGGCATTCGATGATATGCACTGCCACGGGTTTGTTCATCTCCCTACTTCCCACATACCAACTGCCGCCTTTCATTAAGCTACTCGTAAATTCCTATGAGCAACAAGCTTTTTTCAGCTGCTGCGTGGGTATTTCCTCTTGACACAACCATCTACTCATGACGTCAAATCTGCCTACCAGCTTACCGGTGGAGTTCTGTCGTTGCACGTGGGATTGTTTTGACGAAAAAGCTGACTGAAATTTTTTCATCAAAATAAAATCTGAAAAATAATACACATATGTACCTATCATTAATCTCGCTTAAATTGGATAGCTTGGAAATGGCATATAAAAAGGAGTTTTCTCTTATTGAATAATAACAAATGTTTTCATGGCCCTTACCACTACGGAAACTGAAGCGAGAGCGACTCGAGGTCCGATGACTTTTGAAAGATTCCCCGCGGGTTCGAAGAATACCATCCGCCAATTCGACCTACTAGACTGAGGCGCTAATTTGTGTCGCTGATCTCCCGTTTGCCCGAGAGTTGCAAGTTTTGCTCTTCTCTCCCGGTCTACATCTACGCCTTCTCTCCCCTGTCCTTGATACAACTGCTACTACACCGATTTTGGAAATAAGCCCCCCTCTGAATATCTTGACCAAGCATAAGTCTCCGATAAAAAATCAAATTTGTAATCCGTATTCCTAGTTTTAAGATAGTTGTAATTTTACTTCCTTGTTAAAACTATTGTCCCCCATCTGTGAAATTTTTCATAAATATTTGTTCCCCCTTTTGTGTACCAAACTATATTGTTAGTTTTAAGATAACTGTAAATATTTCCTAAAAAACTATTACTATTGAATTCCTTGTTTTAAAATTTTTCATAAAAAACAACTTTTGCCCCCTCTCTTGCATATAGAATCTAATTTCTAGTTTTAAGATAGCCGTAAATTTTTCTCTTTTATAAAAAAATATTTCAACATTGTAACCTCCTAGTTTTAAAATATCCAAAATGTAAAAACAAAAGAATTTGGCACCGCCAAGCTAACGCATTTGTGCCTATCAAATAAACAAAATGAATAAAAAAATGTTTTTATGAGGAATTTTTGATAGTATTCCTGATAAGTCGTTCCAGAATGTGACTAGAAGGGTACAAGACTATTTTATGTTTTGAAAAGCGTTAGTTGCGGTTTTTCACTATTTATGCGCTTTAGTATTGAAGGTAAGTACCATACAGGACAGATTGAAACCTTCAAACAATAAATGATTATAAAGGCTTAGCTTCTTTAAACGTATAGTATCTAAATGGGCATTAAAGGGCGAACACGAAATTATTGCAACACCGAAAATGTCATGCCAATTTTCTTATAATGTCATTATAATCATATAATTATAATCAAACCAAAATTCTAGGGTAGTTTTATACATATATTTACTTCAAAAATCAAAAGAAAAGTTAATCGATGGATTAATAAGCCTTGAGTGAAAAATTGAACGCATTTTCGCTTGATGCCCTCCATCAAAGTCTTTACAGTGTCATCCGGTAGCAGTTTCTCAGTTTTTTTCCATTTTCTTAACATGTCCTTCTCGTCTTTGACTGTCTTCTTGCTCTTCCGAAGTTCCCGCTTCATCATTGTCCATACTGCTCCATCGGGTGCAGCTCCGGACAGTTTGGTGGATTCATGTCTTTTGGAACAAAATGGACAGAATTGTCCTCATACCACTCCAGGACACTTTTAGAATAGTGGCATGATGCCAAATCTGGCCAAAATAGCGGAGCTACGTCGTGCTGCTGCAAGAACGGCAAAAGGCGCTTCTCGAGGCACTCAGATTTGTAGATCTCGCCATTTACTGTGTCCTTTGTCACGAAAGGCTCACTCTTCAGTCCGCAAAAGCAGATGGCCTGCCAAATGAGATATTTGGAGGCGAACTTCGACATTTTCTTCTTCTTAAATTTGTCGTCTACATAAAACTTGCTCTTGTCGGTGAACAACTCCAACCCCGGAATTTGCTTAAAATCGGCCATATTTTGTCAGCATCTTCTCGTAGAGCTTCCATGCCCGAGTTTTAGCCGTCGTTTGTTGCCGCTCATCGCGGTTTGGGAAGTTCTGTACCTTGTATGTATGTAGTCCAGCTCTCTTCTTTGCATTCTGGACGTAGCTCTGCGACATGCCGATCTTTTTAGCCAAATCATGGCTGAGACGTTGGGATTTGCTTTAATCATCCGCTTCACCTTTCCCTCCGTCTTTTTGTTCTCCGGTCCCGGTTTTCTTCCAGCTCCTTTGCCGTGGTCCAACGTCAACCGCTCCTGGAACCGCTTCAACACTCTGGAGACGGTTGAATGGTGAATGTTTAACATTTTTCCCAACTGCCGGTGCGACAGTTTAGGAAATTCCAGGTGTTTGGAAAGAATTTGTTCTCTCGACTCGCGTTGGCTCACCTCCATTTTCGTTGAATCGAAAAACACGACTTCGAGTTTGACAGCATGTAAACAATACACATCAATGATAAAGTGTGCAAAATTTGGTTGATTTTTACCCTATGGTAAAAAAGTTATGCCCTGTTGAATGTGTCGCACTAATTTCGTGTTCGCCCTTTACTCTGACAGTAAGGCTTATGTGCATCACATTGAGTAATGGTGTAGCAGTTCATCATCTCTTGAATAATTTCTTAACCCGGTAAACTGGTTAGGAAAAAAATAACACGAGATAAACCACCCACGATTTCAGACAGTTAGACATTCCCGCCATTGAAGTGCAATCAGGCCTCTCTTTCGAATTGTAGAAACAAATCGACTTCATTATTTACAACTCTGAGGGAGACGGCGGTTTTTTTTCTACTACCATTATGTTTAAAAATTAGTGTAAATTTCAATCTGGAAAAAATCCTTTTCGATTGGCAACTATTCTTGCTAAGCGCTTTTCTTTTCATTGGTGCCTTCCGACTCTCATTCGGTAATGGCGTCTATTTAGGAAAGAAAAATAACACATAAAATAAGTAATGAAAATTTCAGACGTTAGGCCAGTTTTTTACCCAAATGCTCGCCTTTGAAAAAAATATGAAATCATAGTAGCTACCAGCACCAGCGACACCCTAATACAATTACGAAAAAAGGCCATTCCCATTCTTTTTTTTTGAGAGTTGTTCTACTGGAGCTGTAGAGCAAGGGTCACGGAAGGGCTCACCTTCAGAATATCTCACTATAATTGCAGACGCGACGGGAAATGTCACCCACTAAAACACTGCTTAAGGCCAATTGCAGTGGGCCGAGATTCTGATTGTGATATTAAGTGTACGGTTCAGATGTGCGGGCGTAGGGACTTTACTATCGCGTGGGAATGAACGTTTATGTGTGTGCGCTTGAGACCGCGTTAATCAGCTTATGAGTATTGTAGCGTTCACTTGATTATCGCAATGTTTTTTGTGATTGCGAAATTTTGGGCGTATTTGTGCGATTGCATGTTCGTCTTTGTGTATAATCGCGAAAGGCGAGGGCGTTTGTAAGTATGTCTCGTGAACTGTGAATCTGATACTTTTACTTTATTTTCAGTGTACGGTTTAAATGCTAGAAGAGGAGTTCTTCCATATCACTAAAGTTCCCGGTCCACGAAACGTGTTTTCTTGTGTATATGAGCGTCATTTTTCAGAGGCGACACGTGGTACCACCGCCAACCTATTCAATATACCACAAAGACCCTCAAAACGTCCCAGTCATCTCTAATTCGACTCCATGGTACGTTTTTAGAGCAGCTGATTATTTCTTAACTATCTCTTTCGACGTTACTCGAGTGAATTCGACGTCCCACAAAATCGTCGATTACATCCAACATCTAAAGGATAGGATTAAGGGGTTATATACAAAGTTGGAACTCACAAAACCGAAATTTTTTATTGAATATTCTGAAAGTACATACTTTGCGAAATTTCATCCAGATCGGAGCATCATATTTCAAACTACAGCCGTTCGCAGCGCGCAGGTTCTTCCACGAGTGAAGTTAACACAAAACTTTAAACGCAATTATATCGGAACTATGTTTTTTGAAAAGTACCGTTGCGGTGAACGGATATCTCAAAAACTATTCATCCGATCTTCATAAATTTTTTTTTGAATTGTTTGTATTAATATTCTCGTGTACTTGAACGGTTTCTTTTTCACCCAATAATTTTAGATTCTTCGCAATGAATTTTTGTTTAAAATTTTAAACACCAAAAAACTCAATTTTTTGGTCAACATGTTTCTTTTATCGGAAACAAATTTTTATTGGGAAACCGATCCGTTGAAGTACACCACAATTCATTTTTCTTCAATAATCTTTTTACTTTTTTGATTTTTGTTGAGCGGTTCGGCTTGGAGAGCGTTCACCTCTGCCAAAAAAACACGTTTCCGGGGATAGGCCATAACTTCACCAACCTTGAATATTTTTTTAATTCAATCTGTTTTTTTTCGAACTTCGATAATACTACTAACGAACTGTCTTTCCCTTTTTCAAATAAAATTTGAATAAAACACTTTAAAAAAAATCACGAACTTAGCTCACTTTTTTGCCACAACTTTTTATATAACCCCTTAATGAAAGATGTTAGTCGACGGGTTTTTCTGTTCGCAAGAGCTGATCAAAACAAATTTGTTGTCAAAACCCACCGGTAAATTATTAAACAATCGTCTGGTAGAAAGCTTAAAAGAGTAAAAAGTATTTAACATGTCCGAGAAGCGAACAACTTAAAAAGATTTTTGAACTGAAATTTAAGCAAAACAATCATCACGCTTAGAAAAATGAAAACTATATTTGACGTAAACAACATTGCAATGTATTTTGCTGTTTAATAATGGAGTTTTACATGTTTTGAAATGTGAAATAAAATATTGTGTCTCTTTTTGATGTAAAACTCGGTAGAATGGAGATGGAGAATTGTGAACAAAACGCATTTTTACATGTTCTTGAACGTAAATTTAAGTGAATTGTGTCGCTCCTTTTATGTGCATCTAGCGAGATGTAAATATTTTTAAGGGCGTGTGTAAAAAATCATTGTACAGAGTTAAAATAGTTTTGGGCGGCTGAAAATGAACCTGATGTGACTCGTTATGAATAAAAAAAATTCATTCAAAAATAACATGGATTTCATTCAGTTGAATATCGTACAATAATATTTAATTCACTAATTATGTAGGCAATTGTTTTCAAATGTTAGTAAAACATGTAAAATAATATTTATCTTTGCTTACATTGTGCCAGGGACTGCTTTGACACGTTTTATTCGTTGCTGCACCTTCACTTCGTGCAATAATCGGAGACAAACGTAAACCTGCACTAAATGAATGGGTAGTTTGTTCGTTTGCGGTTTCCGGTGCGTAATCGAATATTGAAAAAGAAAGCGATTGAATATGATAAATTTTCATTCCATGAATTCGAATATTTGTAACTCTGTCATTGAATACTTATAAATCATAGCATGATATGAATTAATTTGGAATGTAAAATCTTTTGTTCTACACATCAAGAAAAAATCGTCGTGGTTGAAAGTTTTGGCAACCGGTTTAAAGTCATCCATCAATCCTTTCAAATGGGCTAGAGGCACATTATTACAATAGAACGGGAGATCATTCGAATAACCCCTGATTTGTATTTATGTCCATTTTCCACTCTCAGGCAAGAGCAAACAATTTCTTTGAAGCAAAAGTAGACGGTTCATTATTATCGTTGAACCCACGGAATACATACGCGCCTAAAACCACTATGCCCAAAGTACAGCAACATTTGTTCAGGCTACCAAAAAACAAGCGTTCGACCGACTGTTATAAACGTACGGCGACATGCGCTCAAAATCATAAATCGCTCTCGTTTGCACACAACTGTAACGCCCATATGGATATCGCACCAATGCACACTGGTTCAAAATTGAACTTGAACAGGTGCAAAAGGAAAATAGAAAAAACCGACGCCCATGCCACTCAGGCTGCTGTGCATAAGGAGGACCTAAGCCTATTGAAGCCATTGACGTTACATTTGTAGATTATTTTCTAGCTGATTTAATTTAATTTATCTCGGAATTGGGACAAACTACCTTGTTTGATTGTTAACTATTCCAAACCTTGTTATATTATTTATCTCAAAGCGAAAGTTGGTATTCTCAAAAGAGATAATCTTCAACTGAATATGTAGACACTACAGCTTTGTATGCATGCATTCACTATTACAGTCACATAAATGCTGTTCGTCATTGTGTATGTATATTTTGTTCTAAGATTGAGGTAAGGGTGTCTGGATTGTTGGATTGTCTTACAGATACTTAACTTCGCATTCAAAGCGGCAGTTAGACGGGTTGGCAACCTCGAAAAATGCTAGCTTTAGTAGAAGGCTTTATAAATTTTGTGAGGACAAGTCATAAAATAAGTCAGAACAAGTGTGCCATTTCCATGTACAAACTAAATTATTGTTCAAAAGTTATCAAGAAATTGAGCCAAAGTAAACACAGAAGAGACGCAAAACAAGACTTTTCCGCCAAGAGCACCAGAAGACACGGCTACAGCTCTGGACATGAATGCCCTACAGTTGACAAGGAAAGGAATATTTTCCCGACACGAAGAAAGATTTCCGCTCGCAACAGCAAGTCTTGCGCATGGGATCTGATAGATTCCCATTAATAAATCGTTTTTTTATTGTTTTCCATCTTGCAGATCTTTTAAAGACCCACGGTTCCGTTAAGCTAATGCATTGAGCTGTGTCAAATAAACAAATTATAAAAAATGATATATTTAATCGGAAAGACAGAGAATTGTGCGCTTCATCTTATTCAGATATCAGCGTGAGTTAGCAAGAATTTCAATACTTGATTATGTTACTCATACAAAAGGGGTGCAAATTCAGAGAGTTGATAAACGATTTTTTTTTTCGAGAAATGCAAACCAATAGATCTGCTCGAAAATATCGTGGTGCGTGCCTTTGAATAACGAATCAGTTTTGCCTCTTCACTGCACCATAATTGCAGAAAGAACACCACCAGGCAAACTGAAAATGCTGTATGATGCTTGTAATGTATTCCGAACTGGAATCAGTTCTATAAAAAAGTATGATTAAAAACACATAGAAATCGTTCAAAGCTTTTTTGTTCCAATGTTAGCGTATGTATCTACAAGCTATCCAACGAATAGTAATTATCAATCCCCGATCCAAGAGCTCACAGTTATCAATTATACGTATGATAATTGACTCCGTGTGCCGTCCAATAAATCCCCGCAGCTCACATGTTGGCTGTGTTACTAACCAGTTTCAATCCGTCTAACTCGCGAAAATGCACTACTATCTCAGGCTGTAGCTAGTCACAGGCTTATTTAAGCAAGCAATGCGCGAACGAGAAATAACTAATTCAATACGCGTTATATATGTACATACACGCTTTTTGCGGGTGATGTCACTCCTTAACCAATATCAGTGCTCCATGGTCCCGTTTTTTTTTCTATAGAAATGGATGATGCAAGTTTGGCCGTTCCAATGCTTTACTGCTCTTGTTTAGTGAATAACTTTTGGACCTATTTGAACTTTTCACTTTAATAGACTCTAGCGGGCAGTAGGTTTACTCTGTTCTCTTTCGCCGCTTCTTCGAGTTTGTGATGATAAAATAATTGACCTAATTTTTTGATTAATTTCCAAATGATTATCGAATGTGTAATTTTGAAAATATCAGCAAGGAGAAAGCGCGATGAAATAAATAACCTATTTATTCTCGCTCATAAATGTTTCTCAATTTTCATACGTTTCCAAAAAAAAAACGTATAGAAACCCTCAAGCTTTGAAGATTTTTTCAGAGGCCTGGACCTAGTCTTGTGAACCAAACGACTCTGCTCAACAAATTGGGTAAATGTTTGTTACCGAGAAGAAGTCATCAGAAGACACCGCTGCATAGTGGTCAGAAACCCCAAAAACGTGAACTGAATTCACTAGAGGCCAAACCATCGAATATATTCACAGGGTATCTGTGGACGAATTGTTCATAAGAATATTCCCCACAACCTTTTTCAAAATTAAAATTAGGCATGGCTTACTACGATCAAATTAAAAAAAAATAACTTTTTATTCTGACGAGGTAGAAAGTTGGTGTCTTTGACAAAATTTTAGAAATCCTCGTAATAAAGAATTTTGTTAAACTAATTGAACTTGTAGGATTTAATGTTATTGATTTGTAAAGCGTTTTCTATGGCGACACTCTCAAATTTAGTTTTTTTAAATAAGTATTTCCACTGTGACTTTTCGTGCAAACCGTGCTCCAGACAAATGTGGAGGAATTAAAACCACATAACATTGTTGAAGAAAAAATACCCAAGCAAAAAACATTACAAAATGAGCTTAAGACTTTCTTACCTTTATTATGCGTAGTCTGGACACTGAAAATAGTGCCTGCACGTCCATTTTGGTTCGCACCTTTCTCTCTTATACGCAGTTGAACTTATATATAATTCTTCAATAACTCTAAAACGAATTAGTATTTTTAGAAGAGGTGTGCGCCGCGCCGCCGATTTCAGGTACAATTTTTATATGCAGTGTTCAACAATATTTTTACATGCAGTCTTCAACCATAATTTAATTTTTACGTGTAGTCTTCAACAATATACACTAAGGTTTTTTTTTACACGGGGGATACGTACCGTGTAAAAAAAACCGTGCAAAAAAAAACCGCGTTAATTGCGAAATCCGTGTAAAAAAAAACCGCGTTAATTGCGAAATCCGTGTAAAAAAAACCGCGTTAATTGCGAAATCCGTGTAAAAAAAAACCGTGTTAATTCAGAAAACCGTGCAAAAAAAACCGCGTTAATTCCGAAAATCGTGCAAAAAAAACCGCGTTACATTCAATGCAAAAGACTTAGACGATTTTAGGAAAAGGGATGATTTCGGAGTTTTATCAAAAATGTTCTAAGTCCTTTTGAAGGCAAAAGACTTAGACGATTTTTGAACAGATTTTTTTGCACGGATTATGCAAGTAGCACGGTTTTTGCTTTTTGCAATTCCTTAGGTTTTTGGAAAAATGGAAACGTCGGATCTTGAGGTTTCCTTTTGTCCCGCACTTTAACAATATGGTTGTTTTCGGTACAGTGTTAACGATTAGGCACCAAATATCGATGCCTGAGGCCATTTGGAATACCAAGATGACGACTTCCGGTCTAACAGAATTTTCAATAACCCAATCAGTATGCATATTTTCCGAGCGGGCCTAATGAGCGCATGATAGAGATCAATGTCTGAGGCCATTTTGAAATACAACATTGAGACTATCGGCTTAGTGATATTCTGTATAAGTCACAACATGGAGTGTTATTAAGGGGGCGTCTGGTGTAAAGTGCTCAAACCGAAAGTTATTGTGTTTTACGATTTTGAAGGCAAGGAAACAATGCATCTTTTATGTAATGTTAAGCTTTAAATTTGTACGTTTATTCTGTACGAAAAAATTTTTTGCACGGCCTTATTCTGCGCGGCGTGTGACGTGAGACGACGAAACTCACCTCACTTTACGTGACTTTTCTCACCCGATTCTGAGAGTCGACTCGGGTGAGGTGAGATTCCTCATTGCGGTTAAATGGGAGTCTCACGTCACCCGAAGTGACTCTTCAGAATTGGGTGCAGTCACGTAGAGTGAGGTGAGATTAGTCGTATCACGTCTGACGCCGCGCAGAATAGGGTCGGCAGCCACGCAGAGCCACACATACGAGCGTTCCAAGAGTAGACGTCCAACCATTTCCACGTCGAGGAGCGCCGCGGCTAACACGATGACTCTTGATAAAATTGTTTGACACAGCAAATTAAGTAAAATTTGTAAAGCTTAGACTTGTAGTTACTCGATGAACCCAAAAAAAAGTTCGAGTTTAGGAAAATGGCTTCATGTAAACCGAAAAATCTCATATTTTTCTGTAAAATTCGTGCACTTTTCTTCAAAATAATAGAGAGAACAATTTTTTCATTCTGTTTTCTGTTGTTCACCGACAGGCTACACATATTGTGCATTTTCATAAAAAAATCAAGTCAATTCTTTGATTAGTTTTTGAGTTATTGTGTTCACCAATTTGAAAAACGCGGTTTCGAAAAAACGCTATTAAAGGATACTCCATAGCAAATTGCATCACGGAAAAAATGACGTGGAAAACAATCCATTTGGTATTTTCTCTTAAAAATTTGGGTGGAAGTAGTTTAAAGTGTATGTTCACACTGTATTTTTATCGTTGTCAGTCTTAAGAAAATTGTTGCCGATAGATTGAAATCTGCGTGTGTCACAGCAAATACGCGCGAGGAATGCATGGCTGTTTAAAACAAAAGAAGTTCAGCGTGGTCACCGAGATTGCGGGAGACTATTCTAGAGGCTCAATACTAACAATTAAGCGGATAGAAAAGAAGTCGATTTTTTTGCCCACTACATCAGACGCCCCCTTAAGATGAATGAGATGTACACTAAAGCAGAGATGATGCTTATAGAGATGCGCGAAGACTGAAGCCAAAAGTTCCAATCGAACCCAAAACAACGGTTCCAAACTAGCAATGTAAACAAATATGGCGGATTTAGGAAGTAATGCGTGGGGAGTATCGAGATTGAAATGAAAAGAAATGCATGTCTGCATCCTGCATCCTCGATACATTTTTTCTAGTGCAACGAAAAACATGTAGACAGGCTCAGTAACGTAAATCAATGCGTTTCCAAGTTACATGATTGAGTATTGTGGGAAATATTTCAAAAAAGGAATTCGCCAAGCATTCATTAAAACTACAAGTCACTCGCTGTTTACACAATATTCCTGGTTGCCAAAACTAGCAGACAAATAATTTGTAAAACCGTGCAGCCAAATTTACTGTTTTTCTCGCCGCGTGTCTTTATATTTAAAACATCGTCTTGGCACTAAAATAGAAGTCACCATCTTAGATGAAAACATGAAATGATGAAATTTTACTAAACCGAAGTAGCCATCTTGATTTTCGAAATGGTCTCAGACATTGATATTTGGCACCTACTCGTCAATTCCGTTCCAAAAATACTCATATTGATTGGGCTTTGGAGAATTCCACAGAACTGGAAGTCGCCATCTTGAATTTCAATATGGCACCAGACACCGATATCTAGCGTCTATTCGTCAATTCCATTCCAAAAATACCCATATTGATTCGATTTTAGAGAATTCCAATGAACCTGAAGTCGCCATCTTGGTTTTCCAAATGGCCTCTGACACTGATCTCTATCATGCGCTCTATTAGGCCCGCTCTGAAAATATGCATGCTGATTGGGTTATAGAGAATTCCACTAAACCGGAAGTCGCCTTCTTGATTTTTAAAATGGCCTTAAACATCGATATCTGACGTCCACTCATCAATCCCGTTCCAAAAATATCCATATTGATGGGGTTTCAGAGAATTCCACTGAACCGGAAGTCGCCATCTTGGTTTTCAAAATGGCCTTAAACATCGATATCTGACGTCCACTCATCAATCGCGTTCCAAAAATATCTATATTGATGGGGTTTCAGAGAATTCCACTGAACCGGAAGTCGCCATCTTGGTTTTCAAAATGGCCTTAAACATCGATATCTGACGTCCACTCATCAATCGCGTTCCAAAAATATCTATATTGATGGGGTTTCAGAGAATTCCACTGAACCGGAAGTCGCCATCTTGGTTTTCAAAATGGCCTTAAACATCGATATCTGACGTCCACTCATCAATCCCGTTCCAAAAATACCCATATTTATGGGGTTTCAGAGAATTCCACTGAACCGGAAGTCGCCATCTTGGTTTTCAAAATGGCCTTAAACATCGATATCTGACGTCCACTCATCAATCCCGTTCCAAAAATATCTATATTGATGGGGTTTCAGAGAATTCCACTGAACCGGAAGTCGCCATCTTGGTTTTCAAAATGGCCTTAAACATCGATATCTGAAGGCCACTCATCAATCCCGTTCCAAAAATACCCATATTAATGGGGTTTCAGAGACTTCCACTGGACCGGAAGTCGCCATCTTGGTTTCCAAAATGGCTTTAAACATCGATATCTGACGTCCACTCATCAATCCCGTTCCAAAAATATCCATATTTATGTGGTTTCAGAGAATTCCACTGAACCGGAAGTCGCCATCTTGGTTTTCAAAATGGCCTTAAACATCGATATCTGACGTCCACTCATCAATCCCGTTCCAAAAATATCCATATTGATGGGGTTTCAGAGAATTCCACTGAACCGGAAGTCGCCATCTTGGTTTTCAAAATGGCCTTAAACATTGATATCTGACGTCCACTCATCAATCCCGTTCCAAAAATACCCATATTTATGGGGTTTCAGAGAATTCTACTGAACCGGAAGTCGCCATCTTGGTTTTCAAAATGGCCTTAAACATCGATATCTGACGTCCACTCATCAATCCCGTTCCAAAAATACCCATATTTATGGGGTTTCAGAGAATTCCACTGCACCGGAAGTCGCCATCTTGGTTTTCAAAATGGCCTTAAACATCGATATCTGAAGGCCACTCATCAGTCCCGTTCCAAAAATAGCCATATTGATGGGGTTTCACAGAATTCCACTGAACCGGAAGTCGCCATCTTGGTTTTCTAAATGGTCTCAGACATGAACATTTGGCATCTACTCGTTAATGCTGTTCCAAAAGCAATCACTTCCACTTTTCCAAAAATCTTCGAAATTCTTTGCATTCAAAATGGAAAAGCAGACACCGTGTAAATTTCAAAATCCGTGCAAAAAAAAACTTGGTCAAAAACCGTCTAAGTTTTTTGCCTTCTTAAGGATTTTTGCTAAAACCGTGTTAATTGCGAAATCCGCGCAAAAAAACAATTGATCAAAAATCGTCTAAGTTTTTTGCCTCCAAAAGGACTTAGACCATTTTTGCGAAACCCGTGCAAAAAAATGGTTGAGAAATCGTCTGTCTTTTGCCTTTAAAAGGACTTAGAATATTTTTGCGAAAAACCGTGTTAATTGCGAAAACCGTGCAAAAAAAAACCGTGCTAATTGCGAAAACCGTGTAAAAAAAGCCGTGTAAAAAAAAACCGCGCAAAAAAAAACCGTGTAAAAAAAACCTTAGTGTAATGTGGTTTTAATACCTCAACATTTGTCTGGAACATTGTTTGCACGAAAAGTCACAGCGAAAAAAGCTATATTAAAAAGCTAAATTTAAGGGGTTTGCCTTTGAAAACGCTTTATAAATCGATAACATTCAGTCCTAAAAGCTCAAGTTGTTCAACAAAATTCTTCATTATGAGCATTCCTAAAACTTTATCGAAGACATGGTGTCTTGGTGTCTTTCTATCTCGTCAGTATAAAAAGTTAATTTTTCTAGTTCAATCATAGTAAGCCATGCCTCAATTTAATATTTATCAGATTGTGGGGAATTTTGGCCTCTAGTGACGTTTTTGGCATTTCCGACCACTGTGCGTTGCCTGCTGGCTCGTGGTGGATTCGGTTTATTTTGTAGTAGTTGTTTAGCCAACCGACTGAACATAAACCTCTTGTATCTCGTAATCCTCATCCATCCGGGGCAACCGTTAAGTACTGCTTTAGTAAGGATTGTGTTCTTGCTTATTTTGTTTTGTGTTAATCGTCATGTTTTTATCCATAGCTACTTTTCCTTACTTGCTGTCAAACCTTCGCGATATATCTCACGTACTCAGGTCTGCTGCAAATATCGTACCCTGTTGAGACATGAACCGATCCGTAGGGTGTCGACCATAAGGATTTGCATCTGTTTACAACCACATTCGCCGGGTTTCTTATCCTTATTGATGCTAGTCGTTCCTATTTATCTGATAGCTGGTGCTGAGAACTTCTTGGCGGCAGTATTTCACCCTATACCGATGCCCATTTTCGCGATCCATTTCGCTGCCACTCTAACGGAATAATCATTGGCGGTAAAATTTCTCTAGACAACGATATCCCGATTTTCTCCAACTTCGTGTTTTTCCTCTTTGACTGCCGTTGCTAGCCTGCTGACCGACATCTGCTGTCTACTCACTACTTTTGCTAATATCGAAGCTTGTCGAAACGTTAACCGATCCTTCAGAGTAGCCGTCCAACTTGACATACATCCCTTTCCAGCCACCCTCGCAAAGTTTCGTCCTTGGTTTCTTCATTGACTTGTTTCTAGAGTGACCGAACTCAAATGACATTTTATGTGTCCAAACGGTTTGCAGTATATTTTTTATCCTGGACAGTAAGATAATACATTTTTAAAAGTAATTCAAAACGCTCATGGGGGGGGGGGTCTTGAACCCCCAAACGCCCCCCCCCCGTGCGCACGGGCCTGCGTTTCCAAAATAGGTCAATGGTGATGAGCGACAATAGTTTATCTGTACCTTGTCTGGCGGTTCAGAGGATACGATGGTGCAATAAGTCAGTGGTCAGTCGTAATATATTCAAGTCCCAGAATTCTTAGCGGTCAGCAGGATCGTAATACTAGCCCTGTAACTGTCAATTACGCTAAGAATGAAATAAAATATTTCGAAATAGAAGGGCAATTTCAAAGTGACCAGGCTTTGTGGTTGGACAGGATAGTCCTACATACAATATTGGACACAAGTTCAAAAGTGTCCCTAGTTTCCCAACAGGTGTAGGGGAGACTGAGGAGACTTGATCAAGTTTTTTTATTTGTCAATCCAGCTCCGTTAAATGATAAAAAAACTAAGTATTTTTCGTAGTTTTATAAAGTTTCTAGAGATAATTGATAGTCATATAATTTTTTTTCGAGAGTTGTCCTACTGGAGCTGTAGAGCTAGGTTCTCGGAAGGGCTCCCCGTCAGAATCACATACTACAATTTGCAGACGAGACAGGCAATGTCGCACACTAAAACACTGCATTAGGCCAATTGTAGCGGGCCGTGATTCTGAATGTGATATTCATTGTACGGTTCAGATATGTGCGGGCGTAGGGACTCGCGATCGCGGGTATCATCGCCAAGGGCTCGAGCATTTGTAGTTAACGTGTTCGATCGCGTGTGCGTTTGTATATCTCGTGTGCCAACGTGTATGTAGCTTCGCGTGTATAAATTCTATTTTATAAACGTGTGCCTTTCGCATGTTCGCATGTGTTCTTGGATAATCGCGCGCGGACCGTGAGCTAAAAGAGTGTGAGATCTTCCATATCACTAGAGTGCCTGGTGATGTCGCCATGGAACGTATTGTCTGGTGGATATGTGCTTTATTTTTTGATTGGTCCTACTGAATGTATGGACCTAAGTTATTAGGGCAGAGAGTAATGGTTTCCGGACGTGACCGATTCATGAGCGCGCGAAAACGGACGTTTGTAGGTTCGCGTTTGAAACTTCGTGAGTGCTTAAACGTTCTCCTTATTACCGGGGTGTTATTAAGTTTGCGCGATCGCGAACGTAGGTGTGCGTTGTTAATCGCGAAGGGCTTAAGCGTTCGTATGTTAACGTGTTTGTCACGTGTGTTCGCGTTCATGTGACTTCGCGTGTACAAGCCTGGATTTTGTAACCGCGGCATTTCCTATATACGCGTGCGTTCTTGGATGGTCACGCGGACCTTCATTCTGATAGTTAGTTTTTGGTGTACAATTCACATTCTGACAGGGAGTAAGTTACCCCATATCACTAGAGTCCTCGGTCATGTCGCCATGTAACGTGGTGTCCATGATTCATGATCGTGCGAGTGCGGGAGTTTTTAGGTTCACGCTTGAGACTGCGTTTGAAAATTTATAGGAGCTGAGACATTTACTTTATCACCGGGATGTTATTATGTTTACGAGGTCGCGGGTGTAGGTGCCGGGGATGGTCGCGAAGGGCTCAAGCATTTGTATATTAACGTGTTTGCCACGTGTATGTTACTTCGCGTGTATAATTTTGATTTTATAATGATGTAGCGTGTATTCTTATTTGATCGCGCGCGGACCGTGAATCTGATGCTTAATTTTTAGTGTATGTTACAGATGGTAGTCCGTTTCCCTATGGAGAAACTTGAGTTCCAGGTCTTGTCACCATGGAACGTGTTGTTTCACTTTTTTGATTGGTTCAACTGAAGGCATTAGTCCAGACTGGTAAAACTTTCGGACGTGACCGTTTCATGATCGCGCGAGTGGTGGGTTAATGTTTGAGACCACATTTTAAAGTTTAAAGATGCCACGTTTACTTAACTGCCGGGGAGTCTTCATGTAGGCGAAATCGCGGGCGCAAGTATACGTGGATTATTGCAATTGCATGGTCGCGCCCGAGGCCAGGTTTGTGTTATCACGAAGGCCACGAGCGTCCGTACCTATATGAGTATAGATTGCGTATAGTAGAGGTATACTAATAAAATGAATCATAACATGCCGAACAAAGAAAAAAAGATGTAAAGAGCTTGAATAGAAGTGTATAAATTGAACAATACTATTCTGGTATACATAAATAATGGAAAAGCAAACTAATAGATGTACAAAAGAAACAGACTAATCAAAAACACATTCAACATGCAATCAAACTCGTCTAAATGCATCAAATGTTAATATTATTATATTAACGACAATTGTTATGCTGGCCGAGAATGGATGACTCACGTGCGTCGGTAAATTCATTGCACCCTAATTTAGCCAACCCGACTGTCCCGAATGAATAGAACCAAATGCTCAGATTGATCACCAGAAGTATCAGCCACTATTCTATCATATACGTCAGTTCTGCATCCATTCCGTGACCCAACTGTCACAAATACTCAGACGAATACATACATAGATAGACATACGACTAGCACATAATAGTTGTACACTAGTACAAAAAACTACGATTATCACAAAGCTACAACTAATAGGTTTCTACTTATTCTACTTTATTAAATTAATTTAATTATTAAATTAATTTAATTAGTATATGCATGATGACGAACTCCCTCCGTGAGCCCCGTCCACGAATACCACCAATAGAACAATATTTGCAAACATGGCACACAGCAAAAGTCAATCTACGTCGATCATCCAGTCGGCCACGACACCGAGCATAGACCAGTGCACTATGGTCCCAAAGCTGTATTTAGGAAGACAAAACTGTTTGCGCCAAAACTGTTGGTTTTAGATATATAGTATCTTCGGCAAACTTTGTTGGTTTTTATATTAGTTGAATTAGGGTGGTCCTTGTGGTTAGGGTATTCAAAGTATCAACTTCTTAGATATGTAAAGTTCAGCTACATAATGTACTACAAAGTTATAAATCAATCAAATTGAAGCAACTTTCCTTAAGAAACTATGTGGCTATCTCTAATGGTTCATGTGCTATGATTTTTGCAATATTTAAGGTAGGGTGGCTCTTTAAAAATTGGTTTTCTATTAATATCTTTTTATGTGTTAATTTCTCGCTAATACTTTATTCTAGAGGTTTTTAGAACTTTTGTAAATACACATTTTTGCCGAAGCAATGAAGTTTCTATCTCTTTTGGTTGCATAGTTACAGGCGATTTTCAAAACAAAAATGGTTTTTTTTAAAGCTATATATCTCCCAAATTTGCAAATGGATTTTCAATCTTTTAATTTCATTTGAAAGATCGAAACTTTTGTAGTTATTGGTGAAAAATCTACGGGAGCGTTATTTCTGTAAAATAAAAAATTAACTTTTGAAAATGGCGTATTTTTCAACAAACAAATCGTTCATAACTTTTCAAATAGACGAGATAATAACTTTGTTACTTCAGCAAAAATATTCGCCATACAAAGTTCTAAAAGTGTTGCAAACAAACTGTTTACGATAAATCAATGTATCAAGTGACAAATGAGAAATAGTGTGAGAAATAGTCATTGAGTGTGATAATACCGAATGTCATGGCAATTCTATTGGATTTGTAAACGATTTTGAAAGAACAATCTACCGTACATCTAAATAGTACAGTGGATTTACAGTAATGTTAGCTGCAAACTATCGTTAATTCTACATTGGCCAACAAAAGTTATCTATGCTCACTTAAGTAAATCCTTTTTGGTTTGGACTAGTGCTCAAAACGAGTGCTAGAAAGAAAATGTTTTAGTTCTCGTCTTGTTATCCTAAAATAAAATCTTGAAACGAGTTTTTTATTCATAGCAGCGAAAATTACTGTATGCTTTTCCAACATTTATGCAATGTTTGAAAGTATAAATTAATTATCGACTATAATGACGGCTGTGGGTAAGTTAAGGGAAAATTCTCAATTTTTGTTACTTTAAAACAAATAAAAGTAAGAGGTCTGAAAATCGCTAGCCGCGAACTGGTAAAATAATTCATAAAGCATAATTCCCTAGCATCTATATAATGCATGATGACGGTACCTTCATTTATCCAATCCGAATGAGTCGAATCGAATGCACGATTTTAAAACCGGTAAAAAGTGATCCAAAGAAGGATTACCCACTATTCTATCATATAAGCCAGTTCTGCATCCATTCCCTGACCCATATGTCACAAATACTCAGAGGAACACATACACAGATAGACATACGACCAGCACATAACAATTTTACACTAGTACTAAAAACTACAATTATTACAACACAACAGAACGAATAGGGCTCAACTGTTATTTTTTTTAATGCACCTGTGCACGTTGATGCGGTCGACCGACAAATCGACACGCAATGACTCCCACTGCGAGCCGTGCTCAAAAAGAGAGCCGTTAAGCTGTTGAACAATGTCTGCAAACACAGCCCACAGAAAAAGTCAATCCACGGCGACCTGCCAATCGGACACGCCAGTGTGCACAGGCTCTTAGCTGACTGTTAGTTTGGGCTGGTGCAGAGTATGAAATAACAAAAAACATAAAAAAGGCCCATAAGCCCTCTCGGTCTCCTCGATGCACCATTATCGAGGCGTAATGCAATAACCATCTTAAAGTAGGTGTCTGCTCAAATATGCTTGAAGATGTTGGCAATACCGTCAAACCCGTCAACCTAGGAGAGGGATTATCGTGATTAGATATTATTTTTGTTACTAAATGTTATTAAATGTTCTATCTGACTTTTTTACGAATTCCCCTAAACTCCATTATTTCAAAACTGTCTGTTGAGGTTGGGGAACGTCAAATGTGAGATGCATGGTTGCTACTTATATTGTAGTTAACAATTACAGTTAAATTTCTGCATGACGAAGCGCTCATTTTCGACACATTATTTTTGTTATTTTCTGGCAACAATTACTTCAATTGTTTCGGGGTGAATTTTGTTATGTTCAATGGTGAGTATGCATCATGGCGAAGGGGATCAAATCTCCACAAATTTGAAGGGATCAAGTGAATCCATAGCATCTTTTTCAGTAAACTTCAGTAAAAATATAGTTGAACAAAAAAAAGCAGGTCAATCATAACGAGTTCCTATAATCGTTTCCCTGGGATTTTGTATGTAAAAGTATAGCATGTAGTGAGTGATTTTATCATTTCTTTAAAAATTTGAAAATTAAGAAAATAAATCTTTAGTTTTTCTGAGACTTTATTTTTAATTCAGTGAAAATTTAGTTAGACATGCCCAATATCTCTTTTATTGTAGAAAATAAATTTATGTTCAGATGAAACAACACAACACACATCAAGTCTCCCCGGAGATGAAGTCTCCTCAATCTCCCTTACTTTTTGCAAAATAGCACCACATAGAGATCTGAGAAATGCATTTGCAATTTAAAATTACCACTACTTTTACTACCGGGAATGAGCGTTAGTTAAAAAAGTCTGAATTTGTATTTTTTTAGCTTTTTATGATTGTTATTTGTAAACTTTCAATGTATAGAATATCTTGGGTATGTGTATCTTTAGGTATTATTGAACGAGTCTAACCGTTATCTTGCAAACGTTTAGCCACTTTATATTAATTAATTCTATTGGAAATTTGCCGCTAAGAGTTTTCAAAAACTACTGACCCCGTTATGTTTTACATCAGTGAAATGCCTGATTAATTTAAGAGCTATATATCTAACTAAAACAAGTACAGAATTCTTTTAAATGATATTGTTTATACTGAAAATATCCTTACTATGGAAGGTGCAAGCACAGTACGTTCTCCGTACAGTGAATTCGATGAGACAAGTAATCGCTTCTGCAAGGAACAAGGGTGTACTTTATATAGAACCATCGATGTTATCGTAATGTATTAGTTTGAATATAAAATTACGAAAATTATGTAAACAGGCATACACTATAATTCAGTATACAGGTTGTTTACAATGCCGTATGACCACTGTAATTTACGCATGGTTCACACATTACTATCCACATTCTAATCATAGAACAAGGACAGTGCAAACATAAAACTTCTACCATCTGAGCGCAAACCGTAAAATTTCCCGCACTAGACCAACTTTCCCAATCAACACTTACATCCGGTAGCACGTAGGGCTCGCTCAGCGCCGACTGCCGACACTGCTCCTGCTCCGCGTCCAGTTCAGGTAGGTGAAAGTACCGCACGAAAGCATAATACTGGATCAGCAGCATCAGCACGGCACCTATCACGCAGGACATCAGACAAAGCAGAAACAGATTAGCCAGATCCATTGCTGACCTGGTAGTCTCCCTCTAAATCTGCGCTTGGCCTAGTTTTCAAATTATCTGCCCGGTGTCACTTGTTCGCTTCAAAAAAACTAATTAGGTAAACACTTTTATCGCTACTTTCTTTGTCGGGCTTGCTGGTTCTTTCCGCCCGCCTTAAATTTTCGGGGTGCAGCACCACCGGGCGATGATGCCTTTACTTTTCACTCACAAAAACTAACACAGACTAGGCCACAAAATGCTGGTCGTACGGAAGTACGGCACCGTTTTCACGCCTCGATTTTTTTTTCAACGAGGAAACATAAATTTCACGCAGAGGCCATCCTTATCAGTCTAAAACAATACAAACACTTTTTGCTTTTCATCGATTTTGACATTTTCGTAGCGCACAATCTTACGACGGGGTAATATAACTTCGACCAGCGAAGCAGGACAGGAACTACTGTGGCAGTAGCATCAACATAACAGCAACATAAACTGCTTCTTTGTAGCTTCCCACTAATTTCATCTTGTTTGCATGAAGTGTCAACAATAATGCTCGTTTAGCAACATAGCTATAGTAATTGTTTCGTGAGTCGCACTAACCGATTCACCGTAAATAAAATTACCACTGAGTGATGAAAATAGCACAAATGCATAACAAATTATCACGGCACAAATTAACTACTGCTAGTCGTTGTTTGAATAAAATACCCACAACCCGTCCGAACCGCAAAGCCAAGGCAAGAAAAAATATGTGATTGAACTTCTACTGTCAAAGAGCACTTGGATCGGACTGATGTTGAGATGAGACTGTGTGCAGCGAGTGACACTTGCCGTCAGGCAGGTTGCCACTACACAACAGAATCGCAAAAAGATGTTGCCTGAGTCGCTCGATATGTGCTGTGACATGTTCGCAACGCAGCATGCATCATAGTCTCCCACCGGGTGCGCAGGCCTGACTAATGGGTGGGTAGCATATAGTGTAGGTAGGCGGATTGCGACAATACTATGTAGAGTCGCAATCGCTTGGGTAGCTCATGCTGCACGGTGTTGTAGTGAGCAGATGGGATACGAATAAAATGGATAGAGACGTAAGCAAGACACATACACTGAGTGAGTTATGTTGAATATGTAACTCCAAATTCGTTTTCAAATTGAGTGTTTCAGTTGATATTTAGGAATATAATCGCAAAATCCCTAGTTGATACTCTAGGTATTGTGCCCTTCATATACAAAGCGGTTCTAATCCATTCATTGTGAGAGACAAACGTGTATATTTATGATTACGACACGACAGTTGAACAAATTGTGATGTTTTATAAATCAAAAACGGTTCAATCTGGGCTGTATTCATTAGGTACAAGGGCCAGTTCAAGCAAGCTATTGCGATACAATTGCACATGTCATGCCGGGTAATGCCGGAAGGAAGTGTTCATTCAATTTCTTTTCTTATGTCGTTTGCGCATGAGTGCCTAGAAACGAACCCAGGTTAGTTGCTTCAAACAAACATTTTCGATGTAACTGAGTTGGTTTCTCACAAAAAAGTGCTGGAGTGAACGAACCGTTTTTTGAAGCTAGCTTCAATCCGGCGCTAGTTTAGTCCGTTAACTAAGTTAGTGTCGGATTCTGGTGAGAGGAACTCGAAACACCTCTCCAATAACTAGTTTAGTTATAGGTTTCGTTCCCTTTACGCGCAAAAGTGGTTTAAAACAATTTTCTCTTTAGTGAAAATTTTATTTTCTTAAAATTTTTCTCCACCAAGGGGAAATACAGCATAGTGAACGAATCTAATTTATAATCCAACCAGATTTTTAGCTCAATGGCATATAACCTAGGTTTCGAAACTGATTTCATCTTTTTATCTTAGATTCCAATGAAACTTTACACATTTCATCGGTATGGAAGACAAAACATTTTCCACTATCAGTAAGATTATTTTGACTCAATTTTTTAAATATTTTAAAAGGGCGTAGACCTATCTACGCGCATTAATTTCAAAAATGTTTTGTTCAATTACTGTATTTTATGCATTAAAACTTTCTGAAAACGAGCTACAGGGAATGAATATTTCTGTGCGAAAAAATATACACTAAAAAATGTGTCATTTTCCATAAAAACAAAAAATTGCGTTAAAAATTAAAATTGCAAAAAACCCCATTTTTTCAATTTTTTATATTTTGTCAACAAATACCTAAAGAGAAAAGGATTATTTTGAACACGATTGTATAATGGAGAACTTATCGGTAAAAAAGTTTTTCTAACAATAATTTATACATGTTTTTAAATTCCATACATACAAATTTAAATTCCATACATACAAAACTGTAATTTTATTACAGAATCTAATTCTAAGTAAATCAAACTGCGTTTTAAATCAAAATGCATTTAACAAAAATCTCCCAAAACGCGATAGTTTTCGAGATACAGGCCAGATTTGATTTACCGTAGGAAGCAGAAAAATTTCGCTTCGGATAATCGAATCAAAACAAATGTTTTTTTTCTTCATGAAATATATTTGTTATATGTTGAAAAACAGTATCTAAGGTACATGCATCAATGTTTGACTCATGGAACATTTTTTGATCAAACCATTTTAATAACGAATATCGATCACTTTATATTCTATAAAGTGATAGTAAGACATTTAAGAAAAATAAGCTAGGGGCCGTCCATATACCACGTGGACAGTTTAAGGGAGGGTAGGGGTACGAGAAACTCCACGCTTGACAATTTTCTACGTTGACTCTTGAATATTTTTCCTTTAATAGAATGTAGAACAAATTTGTACTATCATCGACATAAGCTTGATTTTTTTCCTTCCAATTTTTTCCAATAGTAAGAAACACTTAAACCGCACATGCTGTTTACTGACATCACACAATTTTGCTCTCAGGAATATTTGATCCAAACAGCTTTAATTTCGTCAATTCCCATTATTTTTTGGATTTGACAACTTGTTACACGACTCAATTCAACAATTCATGTGTTACTTCCATTTTGCGCTATTACAATGGATGCAAAAATGTGTCTTTCAGACACAAAATTTAAAAAAAAAAATTATAACTGATTTTGTTAAAAAATAAGATATTTTTACAAAAATAAAAAACTAAAATTCTGTGGACAAAGCTTAAACGAAATATAAGTTTCTAGGATAACATTCAGTAGTTCAGGACAGATGAAAAATCCACAATTTTCTGGAATTTAAAACTTTTATGAAACTATCGGTCAAAAATGGGAACAGTCCACGTGGACATCGTGGGTAGGGGGTTAGGGATATAGAGATTGTCCACGCTTATCCACGGTGGGGGTCAAAAACCAAGGTATTTCTGTCCACGTGGTATATGAACGGCCCCACTATATAGCCAAGTTATTTTATTTTAAAGTATTGTGTTCGATTGATTGGGATAGTTATGTTTGGTCTAATAATCATGACGCATAAAACGAAATTCTCTGCGGGAAACTTGAGTTATCTTAATGCTGGTTTCGGTAAATTCAGACAGAAATAACAACTGAATTTATGATTACGCACAACTGGTTTGTATATAACAACAAAACTTTAGGAATTCTCTAAGGCCGATTTCTTCACTCTCGCTTAACGTTTAAACCAGGTTCACCAGTACGTTTGAACCTGGCTTAAGCGAAAAGCGAGGGTGAAGAAATCGGCCCTAAGAGAAGCAACACGCTAGATTCAACTGAGAAGTCTAAAAATTTGTTTCAAAACCGTCCAAAACAGGTCCAATAATGGACGCCTGCTGAACGGTCTGCTGGGCGTCGCTTATCGTTGGTCCAACGAAAGACCAGCATTGGACGATATTAAAACGTGTATTTCTAAGAGGATGATTTTGCGCACGTTACAAGTAAAAAAAAACTTTTACACGCGACACCAAGGATCGTGCATTGTTCAATCATCAGCAGCATCATCATCGTCGTCTTGCGCTCTAGGGCTTTGAAGAGCCACTCAAAAACTAGGTTCTTGGTTCTTGGAAAGTTTTAGCTATAAATATGTTCAAACGCATTGAGTGATTCAGTTTGTTATACATCGTCGCACAATAAACTTTTTTCTCTTGTTTGCTTGGTGGAAACTTCACCCAGAATCTTCATTTGGTCATTGTTCGGCGTTCTACGTAGCCGAGTCACTTAAAGGATGTTCAGTGCATCTACTTCGTAACGAATTATTAGCGGTGTTCTACAGTGCAAATCCTATTTTATTAGTCCCCGTGTTTGTCCGCCTCCGAATTTGATAGCTTTTTGACCCGATTTTGTCAGTCACATTTAACCCATTGATGCCCATGTTGTTTGTGGACAACAACGTTTTTAAACAGCTATAACTTTTGATTGAGGCAAAATTTGCTCACAAAAACAAGTTAGGCTAATAAATATGACTATTGCCCTTCATTTAAGTACTAACAGTTACAAGAATCAGCTCTAGAACTGCAGTTATTGCAGTTAGTCTGATTGGATTCCAATGGGGCAGTGCTGCCAGGGAGAGTTTACGTTGACGACGAAAAATTAATTTTTCATATATATTCGTTATGTTGCAATATTATTGAAAACTGATAAAACTTATCAATTTAGATTGCGTTTGGCTTCGTTTTGCACGCAAGTGGACTACTGTAAATATTCTAGGAGAATTGTATTGACAATTGGAAGGTAAAAATTGAGCAGCTTCTAGCACTATGAGAGAAGCACCTATCTTTATGAAAAATGACTTTTCGTGTTTCGTAACCCCACCGTTTTCAAGGAAAAATAGTTTTGAAATCCTACATGCACTAGAAAAAAAGTTGGGCATGAAAGGGTTAAGACAAAGTCTTGTGGTTTGATTCTCCTATGTTACATGTTGAGATTAAAGCAAAAGCCCTTATCTTAAGCGTGTTAAGAATTCAAAATGGAATTTAAAATGTCGATGTTCTTAAAGTGATTAAAATGTTTCGATTTTTTTAACTGATGCGATAATAGACTTCCAAAGAATTGAGTGGGGTTTTATATCATAATTTAGATAGTCCCAATCAATATGAAACATATATGTTCAGATTTTGTCAATCGTCAATACATAATGGGGCTGACAAAATCGGTCATTATATTCATTCTAAAAATTACAGAAAATATCTTAGATTTTAAAATTTTGTTTTTCTAGTAATTATAGCTGGCATCTGCAGGACATTATAGTTTGTAGCCAATCTAGTAGGTGCATAAAATTTTATAGAAACGGCACCGAATTGAAAAATTTGTCGATTATATTTCTTTATTTTCACAAATTATTGTAATTTTTACGAGAGTTTAAAATTTTGTGCTTCCAGGAATTGTAGCTGATATAAATTTCTATCGATTTTTGTATTTAAACATTGGGATAAAAAAAGTTATTTTTTGTGAAAAATGCGTATTTTTGTGAATATTTTTTGAGAACATAAAATTCTGGTCTTCCAGAAACTGTAGCTAGTATCAATTGTAATTGATTGGTGTATGAAAATATGTAAGTCATCGCATCGAGTTCAAAATTATATGTTAAATAATTAAATTACTCATGGCCAATTCATTATTTTTTAGAAAATACTTATTCTTTCAGAAACTGTAGTTGGTAGCAAATAATAAATTATAAATGTGTGATGTAGCTTGAGAAAAAATAATGTGCCGATAATCTAAACAATTTGTTCGGATTGTCGTACTACGGATAATCGAGTTACGGATAATCGAGTCTACGGATAATCGAGACTACGGATAATCGAATATGGCCTGTATTTGGAATTTTGTTCCATCATAAACAGTTAATTCGTGTGATTATGCCTTTTTTTTTTAAGTTATTCGTGTTACCCCATCACAAAATGTCAAAATCTAATGTTTATCGTTTTATAGACGTAAAAGTAACTTTTCCAATGTATTTGGATCATGGAGAAGCTTTTAAAAAAATAGTTTTCCTAACAACAACTTTTGACAAAATTTTATAATTCATACTATTTGCAGTCAAAAATACAATTTTATTTTTGAATATGATTCTAAATGCCCGTCTAAATCAAAATGCTAATAACAAAAATTTTCTGAAATGTAGTAGTTCTCGAAATATTTAAAATTTTATTTTAACAGCACAATTATTTTGTTTTATTATTATTTATTATTATTTTCATAAGTTATTCGTTCAAAGTTTCGTTCGAATCGACGATGGTCATATTTTGTGGTCGGCCGGTTTCTCATGGAATTCCTCTCATATGGCAAAGTGATATTCAAAAGTTTTATAAAAATTAAAACTTCGAAAAACTGGCGAGAAAGAAATGCTTACTGGTGATCCGAACAAGTTTTAAATTCACTGGCTCTCATTATTTTAAACAGGTCAGCTTTTCTTGAAGAAAATCACACTTGACTAAGTGTTTGTTCAGGAACACAAATCGTGTCTCCGTTTTTTGAAGCTGACATCCATACACTAGCTTTCTCTTGTCACTAAATTAGTGTCAGATTCTGTTGAGACGAAGTCGATTCGCAAATTCGATATTTATTTTCTTTGAAGATGCAAGAAAGAGGCACATCATTCGAAACCAAGCCCCAATATTTCGTTACGCCAGAGATTAGGACAATCTAGTTTAAACTCGAATGTTGGCATCCCTGCTCGATCGAGTATGCAAAGTTTAAACCACCGACGAACCGACATGACAGAGGCATTCAAAATAGCGATGGTTTTGAAATGAAGCGATCACTACTGTCAAACTACGACAGATCGCTCCGCCATGTTTGAATCTGAGCAGGCTTCTCGATGAGTATATTGATATTACAGAAGGTGTGCAATTCCCTCAGCTGCGTATGTAGTGGTAATATGCAGCAAAATAGTATTTAGAACTCATTAAAATGCATGAATTCTGTTCTGCTTTTTGCTTGTAACGGATAGTTTTATTAAATAGTACTTACATAGGATAATAAAAAGCTAGAAAAACGATCTTCAACATGCTAAAAGAAAGTTTGTTTGTACTAGCACACCTGGAACAACGTCGATACACCTTGGTTTTTGCGTACTGTTGTGGTATCGACAAAGACTACCACGCGAACCATTATACAGATGCCGCTAGTGTAACAACGTATTTTAATTTAAACAATTAGGACAATATCTTACGCATTTTTTGTTCCATGTGGCACGTCGGTGTTTAAACTGCACACGAATAGCTTTGTACACAGCACTCCGTGGCTATTGTGGCTTCTGTTCCTAACTGCCTACGGGCCATATCCAAGAAAATATTCTGCTTACTGCTGCTACGACGACGGGTTAACAAATGGCGAGAAAATCAAACAGCACATTGTCTATGCGTGTGTCGAGCATCATTCGCCAGTAAATCAGCGGGTCTAACAATGCAATCAAATCTTAGCTTACCGTTTGAATAGTAAGACCACCAATCAGGTCACAGTTAATGAATTCTATAAAATCATCTTGTTACTATTATCAGTCTCACAGTGGAAAATAAATAAAAAAAAGGTCAATAAAGCGGTAGTTATTGACATTAAAAACCTGATGCGACAGCTGATATTTTGAAACGGAGCCCCCTGTATTATCCCATTATATTACCCAAGTAACCAATAAGCATTATAACGTAGTCTAATATCTGCTTTAGATCCACATATAAAGCTGTCTTAAAGAACCGTGAAGCCCTAAATACTTATATAATGCTGGTATAATGCTTGAAAAGGCAAAATATAGTGCTACTACTCTGCAGAGATTGACAGTTCGTTTCTGCAGTACTAATACCATTATATAGCACCAGCGCACAAATATCAAATTTGAAATCCTTATATTGGCACTACTAATGCTATTAAAAAGTTTCAGTTGGCTGTCATTGTCCGCCATGGTTTTAAACCATTTCTTATGTTTTCTTTCGGTATGATGAGCAAAAAGGAAAAAAAAATTGAAATAAAATCTTCCGTTTAAAACCGTAATTGACTCCCTTCTAATGCATTGTAATGAATATCCTTTTTCGTTCTCACATGATATGAATGTTTTACGAAAATTACCTTTAGTAAGTCTCGAACTGAGGTACCTTGCCTCATCCTTCACGGTAAGTGCGCTGCGTTTGCTCCCTGGAATATATTGCATATGTTAGATTGAAATGAAATATGCCGAATAGAATATTCAAGAATAGTTGCATAACAAATAAATCCACAGCATTACAATAGCATTATATCGGCTTTTTATTTGCTATATAAAGGCACTAAATGCACTTGTCAAGCTTACATGCTTTAAAGATCCTTGAAGCATGTACGGCGTACATTGTACGCGTTATATCAGCGTTATATACGCATATAGAGCAAGCGATAATGCTATGTGTCGGCTGTGCAGTTATGCATCATTGATGCTAATATAGAGCTTTATTGCGTTGTTAATGCTATAATGGAGTTTCAATGCACCATTAGTGCAAATGTATAGCCAATATAGTTCAATGGCTTAATGCTTATGGTTACTTGGGTATAGCGTATCAAATTTCATACGCAGAGCTATCCATCATTTAACGCATAGTTACTGTAGAATTTCGACGTATTATTGCACTAATGGGAACATTACACCTCGTATTTATTTATGAAGACAGCTGCCAATTTTTGTATTTTTTTTATATTTTTGAACCGTGAATAGTTAAGGCAAATGGCGACTGAAAAGTAAGCAATACATTTAATTGAATTTTATTGTTAGAATTAGTGCTAATAATTCCACTATGGGACAAAACGATGCCACGGCACAGTGTTTTTTTTGCCAAAATCGTGCGATTTACTAATTACGCCTAAATCGTTACATTTGAATCAATGGCGTCATCGGAGAAATTTGTCGACACTAAGCCCTTTCATATGGTGTTGTTATTTTAATGATTAATCTCTCTAAATGTGAGATATATTTATCAACTTTCTTACAAGCGCATACATTAAAATTATGTCTTCGATAAAGTTGTAGAGCAAACCTTTGCCAACAACTTTGTTGAAGACACAAAGTCTTTGTCTTTAATAACTTCGACATTATTGCTGGTTGTTCGTGGATGATCCCTTTAAATTGTAACTTTTGAACTAACATTCTCACAAGTTCGAGATGTTCAGTTAAAAGCTTTGAATTATCAAAATGAAGAACTTTCTATATTACAGCAATGACTTACCTCGTGTATTTTCAAAGTAATTTGGCATATTTTGAAAAATAAAGAGTTTCAAATGGTGATTGGTTATTAATGGGAAAATGTCTGAGATTACGTCTACAGTGTTTTCGGACTACTCATAAAAAATAGCTAGGTTTATCATTTGCTGCTATGATTTTCGTGATTAATCTTCCTGTAAGTGATATTTTTCAACAAAAATTTATTTTGGAAAAGAAATGATCTAACGTCTTTGGAAAGGTTGTGTAGATTTGTTTTACGAATATCTTTCTAGAATAAAGATGCCTCTTTTGTAAATCCTTAAGATGTTATGGCTCGTTATATTTGGATAACCCCCAAAAATATATTTTTTTAAATATTTTTTAAATTAACATTCTTACGGGTTTCATATATTCTACAAACTTATTTTAATCGTCAAAATACACAATTTTTATTAACGCATAATTTTTCTTATCTGGAGTATTTTCGAAGATATTTGACATTTTTTTGAAAAAAAAATAGTTTTTTGCAAATCATCATTAACTCTAGTGGAGACAATGAAAGACAAGCGAACTCTGGTGAATTTTGTAGTGCTGATGTAGCATTTCTAATTGCAATTAGAGCTGCCCGTTTTTGCTCGTTCAAAAGTTATTGCTTTTGAAACTTTTAGTGATTTTACCAAAAAATACCCAATAACTTCTAAGTCACAAGATATCACTGCATTTGGCTCACTTTAAAAAACCTTGGGTCATAATAGGTTAAAAGCTTAAAAAATAACATTGTACTCGTAGCTACGATTTGACTATAGACGGCCCTGGTTCTGAGAATTGATTTATAAAAAGTGTTGAAATCTTCCCATTGCACGTCTATCATCGCGGCTTCGTTGCTTATCATTTATAGGTCGAGTGTTTGGACAGCATCTTCAATGCAGTTATCATTCACGAGTTGAACCGAAACGATGATTTACCTATCAGTATCCCCACTGGAGAAAACCATGTTGATGTTGGTTTTATTATTAGCACTACTCATGGCCAATAGTTGCACAGCTCAAGTTCAAGAAATAGATTGTTCCGATCGAAACAACGAAGGTGTATTTCTTCCCCATCCAGAATCATGCCAATACTACTTAGCCTGCTTCATGGGACAACTTGTGACGGGACAGTGTGACTTTGGATTGTTGTTTGATTTAGAGAGGCAGATCTGTGAAGCTGAATTACGTGTGCGTTGTGCAGCGAGTGGTACGATAATAAGTTGAATGTAAAATAAAGTGCGTTGAAATTAATGCTAAGCTAAGTTGTTTTTTTTTTTAAATTTGCTAAACAGTACTTTCAGATCACCCATAGTGATCTCAAATTCTTTTACTCCTGTCGATCGTCCCAACCCAGTAAATAAGTAGACCGATACTAAAGTCGTCATCGTTTTTTTACCAAAGTGAAGTGTAATCAGTAGTCACATGTTCGAATCTCATCAAGAAGAGATTAATAATATATAAAATCAATTAAATCTTGGGGTTCCAGTGCTATAACCCACATGTGCGCTGTGATTTGGCTTTAGAGTATATAGTAAAACGTGATGCATATCGCGATAGTCCAGTTAAAAATTCGATTTACCTATAATAACTTTTGAAGCATGTGAATTATGTAGAATGAGTTAAATAGTAAGGTGGCTGGTACTCTAATAATAGTCAAATTTGACTCATGATTTGCATGTTTGTTTCGACTAGCAGTTAGTTTTATTCTAAAATTGAAGTTAAATTCAACCCGTAAATTTTAGTTACATCGAAACAGTTCGGAGTTATGGACGTAAAATACTGCGTTATTTATTGATTTTATGCAGAGTATGTAAACAGATTTTATCTTATTAAATGGGATATAAATAATCAACCCGTTTAAGTGGACCGGCGAATGATCAGTACACAAACATGCTCAATATGGTGGATTGTTGTGGCATAGAGTTAAATGACAGTTTCGCGAAAATAGAAGCCGGGGAACATGTAAGAAAAGTACACGAAAAAAAAAATCCGTTCATAAATTCATGAACAAAAATCGCGATTTCGTGAACTGAACTGATTAACGAAAATCGTGACCAAGTTCTTAAAATGATAGATAATAGAACTCGTATTCGCGAAACTATTTGTGTTTTCAAGAAACTAGTTCGCGTCAAATTTATACATTGCGCTTAAATTTAATGTTGATCAATTGTGACTATTATAATAGGAATCATGAGCTTGTTAACGAATACTTAGAAATTATTTAATGATTTTATGAACTATTTCATCAGCACGAATGGTGAGCTGTGACTAATACACTGGAAACGAATACATTTTATGATTTTGTGAACTATTTTACGATATCGGTTGATGACTCGTGACTAATTCGCTAGGTACGAATCATGAATCCGTTCACGTATCCATGAATATTTTATGATTTTGAGAACAATATGACGAGCACAGATATTGAATCACGACTAATATGGAATCATGAATTAGTTCACAATTATTGAATGGGTTTCATGAAAAATATTCCGAATTGCGTGAAATATATCACGAGAAGATATGTTGTGATATTGTGAACATATTCAAAAGCACGATAATCAGATCATATTCAAGATGTAATATAAGTATAGTATGTGAAGTCGCACTCCTAATGTTCCCAAATCAATGAATAAAAACCAACCTTCGGTATTGTGAATAATGCTCATAAAGTTGTGAACGAGTTCACGTACAGAAAATCGATTCGTTAATGATGTGCCTGTTATATAGGCGTTACTGAAGGGAAATTGGATAATTATATTTATAAAACCAAAGGTTATGCAATCACTCTGATAATCGTCTATTTAATCCCGGCCCGAAGAACCGTGTGTCACATGCCTTTCGACTCAGTTCGTCGAGATCGTAAAATATCTCTGTGTGTGTATGTGTGTACGTATGTGTGTATGTGGTAAAAAATGTCACCTCTCAGAGATGGCTTGACCTATTTGCACAAACTTAGTCACAAATGAATGGTACAATCTTCCCATCGGCTGCTATTGAATTTTTTATTGATTGGACTTCAGGTTCCGGAGTTAAGGGTTGAAGAGTGCGGCCACACAGCAAATTGCCATATAAGCTAAACTGATTTTTTTTTAACGAAGATTGATTTTTTGGACTTTACCACATTTTTGCCTTTCTCATATAGAAAGGTTATGCAATCACTCTGAAAATCGTCAACCTAATCCCAATTTTTTTAGTTTTATGGGTGGTTTGGTTGTTGGTTATCCCCTTAACACACTCCCACATGATAAAATAAGTTTACCGAAAGACGACATTGCTGATCAAGCTAATTATTTAATTATATATTTTTGTTTAAAGCTGGGGCGAACCTATAAAATTTCCTATTGGGTTTGAAATTTCGATTTTTAAATGAACACATTACGTGATACGCAATAACCACATTTATTAAAACCAAAGAAAAATTATGCTCGAAATGATTATGAGTTTGAATCTACTTTAAAATTGAAACTGGTTTATAATTTCTTAACCAGTTGAAAATTTTCGGCGGGGTCCGGAACCCCCGGACCCTCTTCCTTCTTCTCTGGTTTCAAGTGTTTCAGCGTCGACACATAGCATCTCAAGTTCGTGGCTGTCGATCCATTGTATGTATGTGCAAATCCTACTGAATATGTAATATACATATCCACTAGAGCTTCCATTTTCCGACAGTTTTCAGCTTCCCGGGATTCGGGAAATAAATAATAAATTTCCCGGGAAATCCCGGGATCCCGGAAATACAGAAGAAAAATCAAAAGGTGATTGATTTTGTTCAAAACAAAAGAACAAATTGAAAAATTTTCAAACCAGTTTGACTGCATGTATATCTGTCCTAAAGCAGTTGTCAGAAGATGGCGTTTTGGAGGCCTACACATCATTCAATCATTTGATAACTCGTCAATAAGTTTACGCAACATCAACTTTTCCTTGGCTATATGCATAACCTAAATTTTGGTAATTACGATTACGATTGGGACGATGTACTAAACGCAGCTGCTGAATTTACTGTCCAAAATTGGAATTCGTTGTTCTGATATGATGGAATGTGATCAATTTAATGTAAAGCACGTCTTCTTTGGTAATTTTTAATGAAAAGATTGAGCTGCTTCAGGGTAATGTGCAGTTACTTCCGATCAAATGAGAAAATCCATTTCCGCCACAGTAGGATCAGCATCATTTCGAATTAAGGGGGTCCTCTACTCTCACGGTTCCAAAAAATCGATTTTTTGTTGTTTAATTTCAATCTATATGTAACTAAGAACACGCCACAGAAAGGACTTAGTGAAAATCATATTCCTTGGCATGTTTCTGGGAACCGAAAGGTACCCATCTCCGGCCGTTTCTGAGATACTAAGCGCGGCGCACCACGATAGCGCCTGTCTATGGAAAAATCATTGTTTAATGAATGCACTGGTTCATTCTTGATTGTTTATGTATATGTGAGTGTCTGTGAACGATTTCTTTTTTTTTCATTCATGTGGGGTTCTCGTCTGAGTTCAGTATTCAATCGGATTTCGTGCAGGTCGCACCTCAGTAGTTTTAAGCAGAGTCGGAAAATGTTTTTTTCATTTGCCAAAATCAGGCGAAAATGACGAAAGAACGAAGCTTCTTTCCATACCACTAGCACTTTGCGAAATCGAAAATGAGACAACAGGCTAGGACAAAGCAAGCATGTAGCAGAGTGTTTTCATTATTCGCTCCACACGCTCGTTTTCGCTTTGAGATTCAGAATGATATTGGTACATTCGATATTGAACTTACTGCTGGGAAAACGAACATACACTAGCAATGATATTTATTTGTCGATGCTCGATTCTGTAGATTTGCGAGCTAATGATGGTATTGTAAGACGGAAGCCTGATCGGTGTGCATATTTCTCATTTTAACTATGTTCTAGTTGCATTATTAGATGCACATTGCATTAATTTCATTTAATGAATGAGAGTCGCAAATTACTGACCATGCATCAAAACGAAATTGCAACTTCGGATTCTCATAGGAAAACGAAAGTCGCTGCTGCTGATACTCGTTTTCATAGAATCGAGAGAGGAGGGGACATCGCCTTTATTGTTTTATTTTTTCATGCAGTTAGCGACGAAAGAGGCAGGGAAAGGACGAAAATGAATTCTCTGAATTTCGTCGTTCATTGAATAGGTATGAGAATTTTAAGGTTCAAGTTACCTTTTTTAAGCATGTGTTAGAATTGAACGCTTGGTAGTGTGCGTAGGAAAATTTGTGTTCAGCTTTGTGACCGGATTATCCATTTAAACCTTTTTAAAACTCTAAAAGAAGAATATCAGTCGATTTATTAGATCATCACGATTCAATTCATGCAAAATACCTGCTGGAAAAACCATCGGCTTAGCTAAATGGTGCTTTTGAAAAAGTGGCTGTGGTTTTTTCATTGCGCAGTTGTGTTGCGTACCCCAGCTCGGTGTGGTAGAGTGATAAAAAATCACAGCCACTTTTTCAAAAGCACCATCCAGCTAAGCCAGCAGGTATTTTGCATGAATTGAATCGTGATGATCTAATAAATCGACTGATATTCTTCTTTTGGAGTTTTGAAAAGGTTTAAATGGATAATCTGGTGGCAAAGCTGAACACAATTTTTCTTACGCATACTACCAAGCCTTGAGGTAACTTGAGCCTTAAGCTCTGGTTTTAAGTGGTAACGTCACTGTATCGGAGTCTTTCCAATAAAAATGGATAGAAAGGGTAGGCAAACAAAGGGCTATTCTCGTGTTGCTGGCCGCATTAAAAAGAGAAAGAATAGTAGCACTTTATTGGCGAAGTACAATACCGAATTTGCAAGTGCGTCGGCGCGAAAATTAAGCGGTAGGCGATTGTTAGGAGCAGCGATTTCTGCGGCTTTTTCTTATTGCTTCATTGAGTTTTATTCCGTCTTCAGTGCTATTTCGGAAAAGGTTGTTTGCAAAACAACAAAGTGACTAAGTAACAATCGTTGGGTGGGATTTATCCTTATCATGCGCTGTGCCAAATGTAGAGAAAAATCTGTAGGGGAGAGAGGGTAACAATGAAACACATTTTTTCTACAATTTAATTTTGATGATAATACATGTTATTTGTGTAATCAAAAGTGATACATAGTGCCACTATGTTGTTAAATAATACATATATTTTTTCCAGCTGGTAAAATTCACGGGAAATAACATTTTTTGGATAATAAACAGTTGGTGGTAAAATGTATCAGTGTGCCTCATGGGTAGGAACTATGAAACACGATGTCATCTATAGTGAAATATTCTACTTATAAATTTTATTCTTTTGTTTTGACGAAGAATGATCCTAACGCTTTGAATTAAAGTTATATTGAGGCGAAAATCGTTTGTTTACGAAAGAATCCACTATATCATCGCGTAACATCGAACCACCATATATGCATATTAGCTGCAATCCTGAAATAAGAGACAATTTCTGCAAAATTTGGCCAAATTTACTAATTTTGCACTATATGAGTAGTATTTAGTGTGGAAAATCGGAACCCATTGACATTTTGAGACAGACCACAAAAACAAACAAAAATCACTGTTCCCCATACGCCATCGTTTCACAGTTACCCAATGGGTCTATTCATGAAAATTGTGAAATCACACAGAACCATGAGTAGTTACCAAAAAACTTTGTTCGCGGCAAATGTTGAGCATAAAATTTGCTATAAATAGCAATAGACTAAACATTTATTCAATGAATGGTAATTCATAAAGATGGAATAATGTTTATCATTGCAAATTTACTCTGGCTATCACAAAACAAACAAATATCCATTAAAAGAGATGGAGTTAGCAGATCTCTTCCAAAATATAGCACCACGTGTAAAGAATTAGAAATTGTGAAATATGAGGGAATTAGACGATTGCGATCATGCATTGTGATTTTATTGCGAATGTTTCATAGTTCCTGCTGATCCACTGTTACCCTCTCTCCCCTATCGTGCTGTCCTAAAATTAATGGTGCTTACGAAGTGAAACGACGGTTGGTATTCGTGTTTCATTTGCTTGGTGTGGGACATGAGGGATTGAATAAGTTTTGTGGTTTCATAGATATTTGTACTGGAATTGAAAACAAAACTTATTATCAATGTCTTAATAACATCGAAATCGCCGCAGCTTCAGTCTACGACTCCGTGTTACGGATCGCTGTGAACGAGGAGAAATCAATGAACACAGAACATGGGAATGTTGCCGAAAATTAGACTGTTTCGGGAGATGGTACCTGGAAGAAGTGAGGCTTCTCTTCCTTATTCGGCGTCGCTACACTTATTGGGGGTTTCAGTGGGAAGGTCGTGGACACGGTGGTAAAGTCAAGCTTTTGTCAAACGTGTATCATAAAAAAATCGATAGACGTGAACGCCGAAGAATTCGCGGAATGGTATGAAAGCCATAAGAACGATTGCACCATTAATCATTCAGACAGTGCTGGGAAGATGGAAATCGATGCCATCGTAGAAATGTTCCTAAAGTCATTTGAAAAGCATGGTGTGAAATACGTACAGTATATCGGTGACGGCGACAGCAAGACGTTCAAAGGAATCGTGGATTCAAAACCATATGGGGACGAGATAATCGTACGGAAGAAAGAATGCATCGGGCATGTGGAGAAGCGTATGGGAACGAGATTACGAAAACTGAAGAAAGAAAACAAAGGTATCGGTGGGAAAGCAAAGGGAAAGTTGACGGACAAATTGATCGGCGAGCTAACAAAATTTTATGGGCTGGCGATTCGGAGAAACTCAAATTCTGTAGAACATATGCGAAATGCAATCTGGGCTTCCCTCGAACACTGCTCGTTATCGAACGAAAATCCCCAACACTCAAAGTGTCCATCCGACGAGGCCAGTTGGTGCAAGTGGCGTCAGGTCGAAGCAAAAGGAACTTTAAAATCTTTCGAACATGTCAGGATCCCCATTGCTCCTTCCATCGTAGAATTATTGAAACCCATCTACGAAAGTCTATCATCTAATGATTTATTAGAAAGATGCTTAGGAGCTCACACCCAAAACAACAATGAGTCTCTGAATAGTGGAATCTGGGCCTTAGCGCCAAAACACTTGCATTCTGGCAGGCAGGTGGTCAATGTTGCGACTTATTTGGCCGTCAGCATCTTCAACCAAGGATTTTCATCGATATTACAAGCTATGGAGGTGATGGGAATTACGTTGGGGACTGAAGCTGAAAGATTTGCTGCTCGACTCGACGGTGAACGTATCACTCGCTCTGAACGCAAAGTGGGTGTCGCTGCAAAACAGGTCCGAATTCAATATGTTTGGTCGGGAGGGATTTGCAAAATTTCAATTTGTTCCATTTTCATGGCCTCTAATAGGCCAAAAAATAACGCAAAAATTGGAAATTTTCACAAATCGTTACATAACTTTTATAAATTATAAAATAAAAGAAATCCCTCTGATCTAAACATAGCCAACGTGACTATGATTATAAAAAATGAGTTTTTTGATTACAGATTACCCAATTTGCCAAAACTTTACTTAAACGGGACTCATGCTGTTTCAACATCAATGTCATCATTGAATTTTCAAGGTCGCGATAGATTTTTCTTTTCGTCTTCAAATGTAAAATTGAAAAGTCAAAACATGTATCTCCAAAATAAAAAAAAAGTTTCAAATATCACTGAGTAGATGCTTTACAATTTATTCCGAAAAAAGTGCTCAATTTTAGGCCTCGCGAGTAGAGGACCCCCTTAAGTGTGAATCAAAATCAAGCAGATAATGAACGAACTGTGTAGCGATGGATGAAGCCTACCAACGATTTCCTGTTAGGGGCCAGTATATGGATTACTTGATCGCATCCAGTATATGGAATCCTGCCTGCATCCTTGAAAGCGACATTCAAAGAGATTGGATGCGCATGATACTGGACAGATACAACGTTATGTATTTCTTTTCATACATACAAAAATTTACAGATATTACAGTTAAGGTATAACAAATAAGACGCAATATGCATTCGATGAACCGACCAAATATTTCTGCAAACGTTCTAGAAACATTCCTTATTCTAAATAGCGTTTGCGTTAAGCATGATATCACTGCAAACCATCCCAAATTTTGAAACAACTATAAAAAGAACTGTTAAAAAATCTGATCAATAAACTCATCGGTTGCAGAGATATCGTGCGCATCACTAAGGAAATGCTTCGGTACAACGGCCGGCAAATTAATACATTTTTGAATGAAAAAAATTACGTTCTTTAGCAGTGTTTTGTGTATGGTTTGGACTATGTACCTAAAAAACCTAAACCTACCTGATCTGCAAATCAGTTGGAAAAGCACAATCTGCGTTCACTACTCACTCCAAATGTTTGCCGATAAAATATTTCCTACAGAATTTCATTCGCAGAATCTACGACTTTTGGAATAAATTAAAAATCTTTTTTCCCGGGATTCCGGAAACCCGGGAATGAGGAAACACAATTTCCCGGGAATCGGGAATCCCGGGAAATCCAAAAATCGCAAAGCTCTAATATCCACCATTATATTGAACATAACCAGCCATGGAATCATAGTTTGGACAAATACGAAAGACACAATTGCACCACTAGGTGGATTAAAACAGGTTTTTTGTTCATGGACCTGTTTCCATTACATAAAAACGGGATTGTTCCAGAATTCATGGCACTTTATTTACGATTTTGGGAATATATTTTTCCGTGAATGAGAAACATTCTTCTCGTGCATTCAAAATTAAACACCATAATCGCGAGCATTCAAGAATTCACGAAAATATGCAAGTTACATACATACTATTACACGCGACAAACAAAAGCTCAGAAGATCAAACAGTACACCCTTCGCGATAATCCACGCACTCCACGTTCAAAAAACGTCCACTTGTTTTAGTTCTAATATATTCAGAAACACGGTCTCAAGCCTGAACATAGAAACGCTCGTTTCCACGCGATCATGAAGCCTTCCGAGCTCCCCATCTGAACTGCGGGTTTTTTTTTATGTAAATCACTAGAACAAGATTGTAGACAATAAGAAGCAAAAAAACTAATAAAATTTAAAACAACAATGTGCCCATAAAATGGAGCAAATGCATGGAATAAAGAAGAGACTCCTGGTTTAGTCTGCTTTCGCGTCAATAATCAAGCTGTAATATTTTTATATTCACGAAGAAATATGTTTAACATGACAATGAATAATATAGTGCACGTACTACTCTAAAGTATATGAAAGTACTCAATACAATGAGAACCATTATTTGTTATAATAATGTTATAGTGCGTGCACTATATTATTCATTGTCATGTTAAACATATTTATTCGCGAGTATAAACATATTTCAGCATGATTGTTGACCCGAAAGGGCATTAAACCAGGAGGCCCTTCTTTATTTATAGAATTTGTTCCATTTTATGGGCACATTGTTGTTTTAAATTATGTTAGTTTTTTTCATCTTATTTTGGTTTACTGGACTAAATAAACCAATGAATATGACAATAATACATTTGTTCTTCGTGGTGATATGACTGCCGCAAATTGGTAACTAGTTTTCGATTCTTCTCGCGAATTGTCGATTCTCAATCCTCATAAATGATTAAACAGTCATCATTTTACTCAGACAAGACCATGAGTATTCCCTACGCACAAAATGCTCACTGAATTATTTCCTTAGTTGGTCAAATAAACACTAAACAAACAAATGCCATTATTTCAAAGAACATTTAAAATAACATGCGACAGAATATGGTCAAGGCTTCTGTCTGTCACGTTACAAGTCTACGCATATTTCATAAGATAAGTCTGTAAAAACGATAAAACCAGAATCTATCACAATTGCACATTATTAAGGCCGCTAAATCGAACATTTTTTCTACAGAAAGTTATTTTCTTTCATGAACCGTTTTCACTTTATTGTTATTTTTATACGTTTGTCACACTACACAATTTTCGCAGTGAGTTTGGAGGTTCCCCGACTAAATTGAAAAAGTCTGTTCCGTTGGCTCCGTAATTTGCATGAACACAGTTTTGAGTTGCAGCTTGGAAAATAAGGAAGAGTATGAAGTTAGTTTTCTTTAAGATTTTTTTTTCGATTTTATGGAGTATTCTCAATGATCTGTCACGTTACAACCAGAATCTGTCACGTTACAGTTCCGTATTTTTATTGAAGCAAGGATATCGAGACAGTCGTACACAAATAATCCTTGATCTGAGAACTGTGTATAAACGGGAAATTTCATGTTTATTTTGAAAAACATTGGTTTTGATTAACAAATGTGAAAAACTTATGAAAAGGTCGTAATAATCCGAAGTAACACATTATGTCGAAAAAAATTTAAAATGGCTTAAAAACATTTGCATTTTGAACGACAATTTTACATGAGAATTTTGAATTGAAAAACCATTTTGAAATACATTTTATAACTAAATTACTTAAAGAAATAAAAATAAATTAAAATTAAAAATTAAAAGAATTTTTGAAATATGTTTAATGTTTTGTTATAAAATCTTTTATTGTTATTTTCTCCACGATGCAATTATATTTTAAACTTTTTTATTTGCAATTAAATAGTACACGTGTTATGTTTTTTGCCTTTGGTTTTCGGTGGTTATTTTTTCTACTAGATATGGTTATTTTCACTACTAGATATTCTCGTTGAAAAAAAATCTAAATTTTTCTTAAGAGCATTTTGCTTCGAAATGGTATTTAGTATTAATATTATACAAGAAAATTATATTTATGACTGGCAAATACTAAGAAATTTGGAAGCATACTTGAGTCGTTTAAAATGCTTTCTTACTAATAACTCCTTAACACTGCAATTACAGTTTCTTCAACTGTTATGCTTTTGTTAACAAAAAACCTATTTTAATCCACCTAGCGGTGCAATTGTGCCTTTCTCAATCATGAATCACGAGAATGTGTGCGTTGTTTATATTCATTAAAAACTTTTAAATGCATATATTACATTTTATTATTATACATCACATGACAACTATATACAGGAAAATAAATCATTATTCGAGTTCTAAAATTTTGAAAAAGAAAAAACAGCCACGGTAATATTGAACTGAAAAAAGGTGCGAAATCGGCAGTCCCAAAAAGTCGATTTTTATAAAAAAAAAATTTTTCGAGATAACATAAAATCTCGACGTTTCATGCATTTTAAAGATGTTTGGCATCAAAAATACGAATTCGATTTCTGAAATTTAATGGGGTCCCCCCTTTGAAAAAAAATTAGAGTTCCGACTTATATGGGAATTTCATATGTGACCGGACGATTTAGTCTATATTTCCGGACCCATATAAGCGATCCGTACGAAATTTTATAGACATCTATGGGGATATTATAGCTATCATTTGGGACTAAGTTTGTGAAAATAGGCCCAATCATTTCAGGGAAACTGATGTGAGTTCGTAAATTTTGAAAGATGGCCGCTTTTCCCGGGCACTTCCGGAACCGTCTATGGTGGTCAATGTAGTCAACGAAAGTTTGTTTGGCTGTCGGTGACCTAGAACTGCAAAGTTAAGTTATTTGAGAGACATTTTAGCGAAATTTTTACCTTTTTTGCTTCCATCGGAGTATCGATTTGAATCACAATTTGCTATGTGATCGCACGCCACAACCCGTAACTCCGGAACCGGAAGTCGGTTGGGGATAAAATTTAATAGCCATTTACGGGGACGCAACATCTTTCATTTGATACTAAGTTTGTTTAATTCGGTCTAGCCATCTCCGAGAAACCGATGTGACTGTTAGTCTGAATTTGGATACTTCCGCCGGGGCTTCCGGAACCGATGATGGTGGCCAATGTGACCAAAGAGACTTTGAATGGCTGTTAATGACCTAGTACTACAAATCGAAGCAGTTGTGGTCACATTTTGGAAAAATTTTCACCATTATACATTCATTGCAGAATTTCTTAAAATCGACATTTTCTGCGTGATCGTACTCATCACCCTGTAATTCCGGAACCGGAAGTCGGATCCATTAGAAATTCAATAGCAGCCTACGGGAACGTTGCACCTTTCATTTGGGACTAAGTTTGTAAAAATCGGTTCATCCATCTCTGAGAAAAGTGAGTGAGACTGTGTTCGCGTACACACACAGACGCACATACACACACACATACATACACACACACATACATACACACACAGACATTTGCCGAACTCGACGAACTGAATCGAATGGTATATGTCACTCGGCCCTCCGGGCCTCCGTTAAAAAGTCGGTTTTCAGAGCAATTGCAATACCTTTCTATTGAGAAAGGCAAAAAGGTGCGAAATCGGCAAAGTCCCAAAAAGTCGATTTTCATAAAAAAAATTTTTTTCGAGATAACATAAAAGCTCGACGTTTCATGCATTTTAAAGATGTATGGCATCAAAAATACGAATTCGATTTCTGAAATTTCATGTGGTCCCCCCTTTGAAAAAAAAATTGAGTTCCGGCTTATATGGGAATTTCATATGTGACCGGACGGTTTAGTCTATATTTCCGGAACCATATAAGCGATCCGTACGAAATTTTATAGACATCTATGGGGATATTATAGCTATCATTTGGGACTAAGTTTGTGAAAATTGGCCCAACCATTTCCGGGAAACTGATGTGAGTTCGTAAATTTTGAAAGATGGCCGCTTTTCCCGGGCACTTCCGGAACCGTCTATGGTGGTTAATGTAGTCAACGAAAGTTTGGTTGGCCGTCGGTGACCTAGAACAGCAAATTTAAGTTGTTTGAGAAACATTTTAGCGAAATTTTTACCTTTTTTGCTTCCATCGGAGTATCGGTTTGAATCACAATTTGCTATGTGATCGCACGCCACAACCTGTAACTCCGGAACCGGAAGTCGGATCGGGATGAAATTAAATAGCCATTTACGGAGACGCAATACCTTTCATTTGAGGCCAAGTTTAGTCGAATCGGTCTAGCCATCTCCGAGAAACCGATGTGACTGTTATTCTGAATTTAGATACTTCCGCCGGGGCTTCCGGAACCGAGGATGGTGGCCAATGTGGCCAAATAGACTTTGAATGGATGTTAGTGACCTAATACTACAAATCGAAGCAGTTGTGGTCATATTTTGGAAAAAATTTCACCTTTATACATTCATTGCAGAATTTATTAAAATCGACATTTTCTGCGTGTTCGTACTTATCACCCTGTAATTCCGGAACCGGAAGTCGGATCCATTAGAAATTCAATAGCAGCCTATGGGAACGTTGCACCTTTCATTTGAGACTAAGTTTGTCAAAATCGGTTCAGCCATCTCTGAGAAAAATGAGTGACATTTTTGGTCACATACACACACATACACACACACATACATACATACACACATACATACACACACACAGACATTTGCCGAACTCGACGAACTGAATCGAATGGTATATGTCACTCGGCCCTCCGGGCCTCCGTTAAAAAGTCGGTTTTCAGAGCAATTGCAATACCTTTCTATTGAGAAAGGCAAAAACATTGTATTTTTTTTGTAATTGTATTTTCCAACTTTTTTTGTTTCCTTTTTGAAAAATTTCACCAAAAATATTCACACAGAAGAATTAATTCCCTAGAGCTCGCTATCATATAGTTTTGCTGCACAAAAGGCGATTTTCGGAAAATATATTTTGAAAGCAGTGCATTCAAGGTCTCATACGTCCTTTTTGAATATTACTCTTCAATAAAAATTGTTTGTTTAATAATGGATAATACTTAGTCTCCCATATAGATTAAACGTAAAAGGTTTCATCAGAATCGAAGATGGTCTCCATTTTTAACGTAATTTAGTCAAACTTGATGGAATTGCTTTACAGGGGAAAACATCTGTCACGTTACATAAGATCAATTGTGTTTTCTCAAAAATGAATAAAACTTTACAGTTTCTACCATATTGTATCAAAAAGTAGAATTAAACTCGTAAGAAAAAATGTAGGTTAGACATTGTATGCATGCTTTTGGTGTGGTACACAAAACTTTTTCGAATCTTTTATCTGTCACGTTACATGTTATTTGTTTTTCATTACTTCACAATTAAAAATAAGCATTAATCCATTTTCATCTTAAACTTTCCAACTATATTATCAAATTTATATTAGACTACGATTGTAAAATGTGGTTTCAGGCAAAAAGTTGACAATATGGATTTTACTTACCTTATTATCTCCTTACGGTGTTTTAGTCATTTTCAAGTCATGCAAGTAGCATCAACAAACTTTTATAAATGACAGACAGGGAATTTTTTATGGGCTCACCATTCATATTTTTTAACATTAGAGGTTATATACATACGGAAAACATACAGTGTGACACAAAATTTGATAAAAAATAATTTCGCCTGTGGTTGCCATTTTCGGAGCCTTGACCATATGTGCTATTCTAAATATAATAAAATAGTTGTTCGTAACGAAATTAGATCGGAAAAAATTAATTGCATAATCAAAGTAGTTCATTCTCAAAGATGAATCATCCAATAAAATAGCTGGAGAAAAAAATAGCTTACCTCCGCTATAAAACACGTTAATACTATACGACGACGCTAAAGACGACAAATTTGAGCTTGTCCGTCATCTTCGTGGTATTTTGACTATGCCATACATTATTTACATTTTTTATGCTATGTCAAAATTCTAAAATTCTATACAGGCAAACATTTTGAAAATTTGTTCTGAAAGGGCTGAAAATTTCAAATCAAATTACTTTTCGTCACGTACCATTTTTGTTGAATTTGCAAAGTGCACCCTTACATCGAAAAGGAAGATATAGTCCTACGTCAAAAGAATTTGAACGCACTTTCGCATTGCGCCCATTTTTAATGTGAATACTAGCACTGTTAAAGTAAGTACATTCCCTGCAAATATCGTCCTGGAAAAAAATGTTCATAGAACACTGAATGACGACGAGATTTTATTCGAATTTGATAAATAACGATTAAGATGGTTATTTACAAAATTAAAAAAAAAATTATCCCAGTCGACTTACATGAGGATTCCGATGACAATTTACGGCACATTAAATTCTACTACCAATCATCTTTCTATCCAAGGGAAGTATTTGAAGAGCCAAACCGTGCGGTTGGCCGGGTTGGCCCGGCAAAGGGCGCCAGCCTTAGGGGGCACAGAAATTTCTACCTGTTTAATAAAACTGCGACATTTCAAGATATGTACTAGACTGTTTCCGTTGTTTTAGAATCCGGACACTTCATTTATTCTACAGCAGCGTTCTATTGGCGGATTTGTATTTTTTCTATAACGATTTTTTGGGAAGGAATAGATGGAAGACGAGAAAAGAAAATTGATCCTGCACACCTACGTTGAGAACCCGACACTAAACTGGTCAGCGGCAACATTGTGCAAGTTGTGCAGTATCCTGAGTTGTGTTTCTATGGTTTCCCTTTACTTCTGCTTGAGCATTGACCAATATTTTTCGATCTGGCGGAATTTGTACTAGGCAAATTTTGTTCATCTAACATAATGTCCTCATGAAATATCGTAAAACTAGTGTGATTGAATGCGTCTCCAAAACTTAGATACGGGAAGGGTAAAACCAAATAGTGCGGTAAACTCCTTGAATTTCTAAATTATTATGATGTCATAATGTCATAATTAGGTCCATGTCAGGAAGAAGCGTACCTCATAATCCGTCTCTAATGTAGTCGTGTAGTTGCATACGGTTTCCAGTAGTATTGTAGACATATTCGATGGCGTTTTCAGTGCAACAAAAGCTGGTAACAATGCAATTGAGAATACACGAAAACATCATATTCTGCACACACCAGTCGTTGACAGTGTCCATTAAGGCCAATTACAAGAAGTCAGACGGATTACGAAATATATTTTAAGAGTGTGCAACCAGGACTTAAAATATCAGCAACGTTGTTAACAAACAGCGAAAATAGCAGTGGTGCGAGTGTACTGCCTTGAGAAACTCCACTGTTATTTTCTGAAAGCAATTAAATTGAGCAGTGTCAATACAAACAGAAACTTAACGATGAATGAGATACGATCGAAGTCAGTAACAAAACCTAGGCGTGCCGCCATCTGAACCTTTGTGAGCCCTGATGAAACAATGTGTACATTCGTCTAGACACTCCTGCTTATACAACTTCGACTCCGTCGTATTGTTGATTTTGAAAAACTTGGTTTTGAGTCCACAGCTACTAATTATTTGTCAGATCATCGGTTTCGGGGTGAATTTATAGGCGAAAATAAACTTGGATTTACTGAGGACATGCTGCGGCCAGAAAAACATTTTTCTGGAAATCTACAGAATCGGCGATGTTCAACTTTTCGACCAGATCGGATTTTCGGCGTGTGATTTTTAGGATAAAATTTCTTTTCTCGTCTTCCATCTACCACAACTTTTTCAAAAGTGCGCGTGTCAAAACAACACTCCACTCGAGACTAAAATACAGTGGCTCAAAACGGCGTTTTGGTGTACTTAATTCATTCGAGTCAAAACTATCCATATAAGCGATTTTAAATTCTCTACAATGTTTGTGTGAGTAAAAAGCGCCATCTTTTTGCAATATTATCTTTTAAAAAATTGATCATAGTTGTCTATAGAAAATTTATCTTTTGAACCAGAAGCGATAGCGCTTTGTTGTCTTCGACAAAGTTGTAGAGGAGAGTATTTTCATAAATTATTTCAACTTCTCCGGATTAATACAACGTGTTATTTCTCCGGATAAATAAAACAGCCGGAGAATGAGTGAATGAGTTTATCACGGTATCTTTTTTTCGCTCGCTGCTTTTCTGTCGTTATTCCAAAACACGAAAAAACAAGTCTATCATATTTCTTTGCCGCTTTTCTTTGTAATTAAGTGTATTTTTTGAAGTTTTATTTTATTTCCACGAAATTAAAATTTTATCACCTTCTCCGGTGAGAAGGAAAAAGTCAAATAAATTTTATCCGGAAAATCATTCTCACGCTATTTGTGTAGACGGAGAATTTTGCTGCTCATCTTATCTCGGAAAAGTTGGACATCGGATAAGCTTCTTCTCGCGTGAGTGAGAGAGAATTACAATGCCTGCTCAATATATTATGCTTTCGCGTTTTCGAGAACAGAATTTTTGTAAATTAGTTAGGAAACATGATAAAAAAAATTGGACTCCTTAAATTATAATTCGAAAGGTCAGTTAAAGAGGAGGACCAAAAAATATCAAGGCTGCACTAAACTGAAACCCCGCCAAAGACGCCAGAATCCCAGTATTTGTCATCACGTTGACCAAGAAATCAAACCACTTCAACCTAGTTTGAACTTTTCTGTTTTTAATTCGCTCTGAATGCAACTTGACTTCAATGCGCTTTTTTCCCTTCGGTTTTAATGTACACGGCGAAATATAAAATAGTGGAAAATTTACAAATGTGCGAATTATGCTTTCATTCGATTACGTTCAAATTTTGCTAGCTTCAAATTGTATGGTACCTATTTAAATATATAAATAATGTCCGCCTGGAGACTGCACCAAATCGGTCGTGGCAAATTAGGGTTCCGTTTTCCGATTGCTTTCTTCTGCAATTTTTTTTCTGTTTTGCTTCTAAAACCCATATCTTCCAGTTTGAAATCGAATTAAATCCAAGTCCACTGTCAATTAGTTCGAGTCAATCTAGTATAAACTTTGTAATAAACATCACATTTTTTGCTGCATCTCGTGTTTGTGTACGTGTGTGTGTGGGTAGGATGTGTAAGATATAGAGAAAAGTGTTTCGTGTGTCGCAATTTCAAAAACGTTTCGTTTTTATTATTGCAAATTTTACCCAGGTTCGGAAAAAATATGTCGGTCGGTTTGGTTTAGTTTAGTACGGATCAACCTTAAATTGCTTCTACTTTCACTTTTTTTTGAGTGGAATTATTTTATTTGTGTCCTCAGTTATTTGTTCGCGCAAAGTCCCTTACTTTGGAAAGGTGTAGGGTTTACCTGTTTAGTTTCTGCGACTGTCCCGCTAGCTAGCATTCCGTAAGATTTATTTTATGTAAAAGTAAGATTAGTGGCAGTTTGGTATTTTTTCGTTTTCTTCTCATCATGCAAATGTTAGTGTGTTTACGTACTTGGCGAAGTTTCGAAAGAATTGTGAACAATGATTATAGCTATTGCAGCGTTTGATGAATTGTGGTGCTGTATAATGTAAGAAGAAAATTACTCAGCGTCGCAGCTGTTCCGTGTTAATCGCAAAAGTTGTGAAGTTTTTAATTCTTGAACTAATTTCGCTCTGTTGTGCAGTTGAATGATCTATTGATCGGTATGGGTATATATAAGTATGACCTGAAGGCAGATGGCGTTCTGTTTATATGCATTATCTGGTATAATGAAGTGAACTAAATTTTGAATTGCATTGATATTTTTTCTTCCTATATGTTACTGAAGATTGATTGCATCTACCGATAGAAAATTTTCGCAAAGTAGAAGCTGCTTGAATTAGTTAGTAAAAACTGTTAAATATTTTATCTTATCTTTTCTAGTATGTACAGACAATGTGTCTAGGCTAGACTATTAAATTCATTAAATTTTAACTAGTTTGAGTTTTCTGTATTAATGTCCTAATCACTGCTATGGAATGAAAATTTGCGATTTGAAACGGTTTGTAACTTCGTTAAATGATTTATCTATGCGCGCTTAAAGTTTAACGTTATTAAACTGGTAATGTATCACTTGGTTTAGCTTCAATCTTTGCTCTTTGTGTCGTCGGTTCATTTTTGCCCATAATCGGCGATGTATAAAAAACTTGGGCTCGTCACGAAGATTGTGGTTGAACTGCCACTCTCACTGCTCAGTTACCTTCTGTGTTTATTTAGAGCTTTGCTCAAGCTTTGCGACACAATCGGAGAGTAACGTAATAATTGTTTGCTAAAACTGCTCAAATCATAGAACACCCAAAACTCTCCCGTTTTCTGTAACATTCTGCGTCGATTTTAATGGATCAATATCAACTTTTCAGTGTGGAATACAAATAAAACTGTTTGGGATGTGATACCAGCAAGTTGCATGAAAACTTGTTAAATGCACATTCGCAATGCTGAAGTAAAGCTTCACGGGTTGATTTAATGTCCTAGCAGTTTAATTCAGTTCAGTTGAGTTCGATTAAACCGTTTTAAGCTGCTTTTTTCCGACATAACTCATGACGAATTACGATACTTACATCATAATCCATGTTAGTGGCAATAACGTGTAACACAAGCTAGAGGAAAAGATTTTCTTTACTTTAATTTTAATTTTTCTCGGTAAAAAAAATCTACGGTCATCCCAGAAACTTTGAAATAAACAAATTATAATAACTGTCTGCCTAACTGGTACCGATTTGGTATTAGTTTAGTCTAACTGGCAGCAAGTTGGTGTTAGTTACTGACGAGTTGAACACGAAACATTCAAACCCAACTTTTCTAAATTATAATCGTTTTAGATGAAAGCAGATCGGAAGTCTCAGAAGTCCCTTGTACTGCCGCTGACGCTATAATGAGTCGATGGTTTAGAAAGAACGCAAGAAGTATAATATAGCTCCGTGTAATGTCTGACTTCGTCTGAAGAATTTCCTGCAGGCTCAAATCCAAGAATTATACTGAAGAGGTCTTCCGTTTGTTAGAAAGTAGAGCTAGTTAGTTAGTTAGTTAGTTAATTAAAGGGATTCCATGAGAAACCGGCCGAGCTCAAAATATGACCATCGTCGATTCGAACGAAATTTTGAAGTTGTGTTCGGTTTATGAATCTCCAATATTTTCTCTGACGATTGCAATATTTTGATACAAGAGCAATTTTCCAAAAGGGCGTGAACATTTGTACGTGCACTAATTTGATTTTTTTTGTTCGATTACTGTATTTTATACAACAAAACTTTCTGAGAACGAGTTTCAGGGAATGAATATTTATATGCGAAAAAAATATGCACTGAAAAAATATTGTGTTATTTTTCAAAAAAAAACAAAAATTTATATTGAAAATATAAATTGCAAAAAAATCAATTTTTTCTAATTTTTTATATTTTAAAAACAAAAACCTATAGAGAAAAGAAATATTTTGAATGTGATTGTATGATGGAGAACTTATTGGTAAAAAAGTTTTTCTAACTAAGTTATTCGCGTTTCTCCATCAGCAATAATAATTTTTTCAAAAGGCCCATTACATTTCCTGTAACTTTCTCTTTGGCATCAAGGTGATATTGTAAACCATTTGAAAGCTATACGAAAATAGCTAAAATATGATCGAACTATTTAGTTTAATCATAAGACCCTATGGTTGAATAGTATTTTGATTGTTTTCGTATAGCTTTCAAATAGTTTACAATATCACCTTGATGTCAAACAGACAGTTACATGTTATGGGCCTTTTGAAAAAGTTATTATCGTTGATGGAGAAATGCGAATAACTTCTGAAAAGGTCGTAATAAAACAAAAGAATTATATTGTTAAAACAAAATTTGAAATATCTCGAGAACTACCACATTTCAGAAAATTTTTGTTATTAGCATTTTAATTTAAAATAGCGTTTCATATTCAAAAAAAAATTGTATTTTTGACCGCAAATAGTAAGAATTATAAAAATATGTCAAAAATTTTTATTGAAAGTTTCTCCATGATCCAAATATACTGAAAAAGTTTCTTTTACGTCTTTAAAACGATAAACATTAGATTTTTGACATTTTATAATTAGGTAACGCAAATAACTTTTAAAAAGAGCATAATCACACGAATTAAATGTTTTTGTTGGAACAAAATTCCACATATCTCTAAAACCATCGCATTTTGGAAGATTTTTGTTAAATGCATTTTGATTTTGAACGATTCTTAGAATTATATTCTGCAATAAAACTACAGTTTTGTATGTCAATCAGCATAGAATTTAAAAACATTTATAAAGTTATTGTTAGAAAACTTTTTTACCGATAAGTTCTCCATCATACAATCACATTCAAAATGTTTCTTTTCTCTTGAGGTTTTTATTGACAATATATAAAAAATTAGAAAAAATTGGTTCAATTTAAATTTTTAAACCAAAGTTTTGTTTTTTGTGAAAAATGACACAATTTTTTTTTTCAGTGTATATTTTTTTCGCACATAAATATTCATTCTCTCAAACTCGTCCTCAGAAAGTTTTGCTGTATAAAATACAGTAATCGAACAAAAAAAAATTGAAATTTTTGCGCGTAGAAATGTTTACGCCCTTTTAAAAAATTGCTCTTGAGTCAAAATAATCTGATTGTGGAAAATGTCTTCCATGCCGATGAAATATGTAAAGTTTCATAGGAATCCAAGATGGTCGATCAGGATTTTAATTATTTTCGGACGGATCTTCGTGGAATTCCTCAATTGTAAAAACACCGAAAATCCCGATTTCGAACAAAATCGACCAAAATTTATTCGTATTATACTGTCACTCATTTTAAGTAAATTCGAGCCGAAAGCCTTGAATTGCAAACTCTTTGAAGGTGACGGAGGAAGCATCTAGTTGAGGCACAAAACTTCGACCGACATGGAGAATGTGAGTCTGATTCAAGGCGACGGAGGGAGCATCTATTCAGAAAACAGTATATTAAGTTTCCAGTGGAATGTATGGATTTAAGTGCCATCGAATGTTATCCTAACCCCACCATTAGGCTTGGAGGCTAAAGATTCTAAGGTTAATCGACATTAAAAAATGAATTCTCTCTTTCTTCATATTCTTTAAACTATTGTTTTGCACTCGATTCCAGGCCCGCACCAAAATAAATTCTTCTGAAAAAAGTTAGTTGATGGCAAAATGGATGTCGAAGAAGATTTATCATCAAAGACTCTGAATTCTCATTTAAAATTATACACATTAAACTCAGTCGGAACAAGCAATAACGTTACTTGGAACAAACCTTTAGTGGATGACTGCTGCGTCTACATGCATACTTATAACGTTGAAATCGATGGTGTTGTCACCGATTCGAGTTTATCATGCGTGGATGTACTGAAGCACGTGGTCAACTGTTTCAAGGACCCCAACAAAAATCGCGTATCTCTTAACAAACAAATGGGGAACGAGACAAATGGTGTGTCAGGTGATCTTCGGCGGGATTGTGTTGTGTTTCATTACGCTTTCTTCGACAAGGATCGTCCCCAGCGCGCGCGTTATGCATTGCAGCATTGAACTAAATACAAGCAAATGGGCCACGAGCAAAACGTCGGAGGTATCCAACAACGTGTACAAGTAGGCGAAAGGTAGAAAAACAAGTGAGTAAGTGAGACTGCGAGTTAATATTTGTTGAAAGTACAATACGCCGGCGTTCTGTTGCTCAAATTGTGTTGGTTGCTCAGACCATTCTTGCCTTGCAAGTAGCATCCATATGGGTCCGAGTTTCCACTTTTCACAATCTACCAGTTCATTTGGAGTCATTCCCCGTGACAATAGATCTGTAGGATTATCTTCCTGCCACATGAAGCCATTTGCAACCAGGGGTTAGTGCTGGGACTTCTGAAATCCGATTGGCTACATAAGCTTTCCAAAGGTGAGGAGACGTCTGCAGCCATCGTAAAACAATCGTTGAGTCCGACCAGAAAATCACTTCGTCGAACTTTGTTACCAAGCTTCTATTCACCTTGTCGAACAAAAGAGCGGCTACCACGGCCACGCACAGCTCCAGCCGGGGAATGATCATTCTTTGTAAAGGAGTCACGCGCGCCTTGGCGACAACAAGGTAACTGTCCAGGATCGCACGTAGATCATACGACTGTGCAGTCGTAGACAAAATGTTTCGCTTGGTTGTTGGTCCCTCGCCGGTCTGCTTCACGTTTATCACTAGTTTGAAAACATCAAGTGCCGGCTCCCATAGAATGCCAAGTGTCTACCCGGATTCATCTGGATGGAGTTTGAGCTCGCTTTGAGTAGTGCGCAACTCTGGAGGTATCTCTTGTAAGACTTCCTTGAAATCAGAGCACCACTTGTGCAGTCGAAATCCACCTTTATGTAGTAATTCACTCACATCATTGCGCAACTAGATTGCAGATTCTACAGACGGCGTTCCATGCCGAATGTCATCGATATAGAACCCCTTTTTATGGCTGCTATGGCTGCAGCGAAATCCTGTTCGTAGTCATCTGCTAAGATATAGAGCGTGCGTATCGCTAGAAACGATACCGGAGCTAATCCATACGTGACTGTGTTTAATTGATATGTGGTAAGTTCTTCAGACGGATAAAATCGTCAAAAAATGCGTTGCAAAGGCTGGTCTTGCAAAACAGGGCCTACCTCTAGAAGATCATTTGAGGAATGCGCATCGTTTTGTGCTTGATAAGGTATCGGATGCATGTGGCCCTATTGAAGGCATGAAACTATTGCACTACGCGCGATGTGTTGGATCTTTTTGCAATTTTGCTTCTAGACAATGGAAATGTCGAATGGCAATTTGTTTTGAGTTACCTAAATGACTTTCGAAACTCGATCGCTTAGGTAGCCTCACTATATATCTTCCATCTGAACTCCGTATGGTGGTCGTAGAATAAAACTTCTCGCACTGTTGTTCCTCTAATGTCCAAGTAGTTGCAAAGTTTTCCTCGATCAGCCAGAAACGTTCTAGCTTGGCGTCTAGAGCTTGCAATGTGATGGTATTGCACGCCATGCTTGCTTCTTATTTTACGACATCTGCTAACCCAGTTACCAACCATCCGAAATCACTTTCCTCCAATACCGGCAGATTTTCTGACAACCCAATGCGTCCATTTCGAATGAATGAAAAGCATTGTTCCGCTCCAATAACTAGATCAATTTCTCCAGAAAGATTGAAATTGGGATCGGTCAGTTCTAGGTTACAAGAAATATTCGAATCTTCTACAGAAATCGATTCTGCGGGAAGATCCGTCGTTACATTTTGCAATACTATGAAGTGAACGATCTTGCTGGTTCTGCTACACCGCAATTGAATTCGAGCTGATACTGAGTGTTTAGCCTTTTTGATACTGTTGCCAATTCCACATATGTCCACGTAAACATTGTGCCGTTTTAGCCGTAGTCGTTTACACAGTCGTTCACCTATTATGTTTGCTTGCGAGCATGAGACCAGCAGAGCCCGAGCTGGTTACTCCCTCCCATGCGAGTCGTTGACCTTCAGACTTACAGTCGCCAAAAAACGTTCGACTGTCGATAAATAGATCCAATGCGTGAGTTGGATTGCACGCCACAGTTGCTAATCAATGAAGAAACGCGATTTGTTCCTGACGTGGAGGGAGTTTCTAATGAAAAGCAAGATTGCTCTGGATTTCCAAACCCAGGATGCAGCATTGAATGGTGGCGCTTGGCATACGTTTTACATGTGAATTTCGATTTGCAGCCTCGAACAAAACGATCATTTCGTAGGCAATTACTGTATGATGCTTTGTTGTTCACCAGTTCTAAACGCTCCTTAAGCGGCATGCCCTGGTTCACGGAACAGCTGGTTAATAAATGACGCTGATCGCAAGTAGGGCATCCGCGATAATGTGTCTTCTCTATAGCGGCGTGACTGATCATCTTAGGTGTTGATCTTTTCATCGACGACTGAGAAACAGGATCGGAATGTTGTGAGCTCAGATGATTATTGTTTACGTAAACTGATTCAAGTCCCCGAGTCCTCTCGTGCAAAAAATCGCGAATGTTGGATGTTCTTTTGTCGCCATTTCCTCCCAAGCTGTTAGTGTCAAATCGTCTAGTCACGCTGTGAGAACTTCAACTATTAAAGAACTCAAATGCTCAACAGGCTCCTGTATTTGTTCCAGAATTTGAGTGTGGCGTTGAAACTCGTCGAGTATTGCATGTAGAGCCGAGGATGACTACCCCTTGATCTTTGAGTATTCTAGTATTATTTTGGAGTGACGGAATATCAGTACGGGCTTACCATGAAACAATCTACCACTTCTAACCTCGTAAGTTTCACTTCAATGTTGCGGTCCCCCATCGAGCAGTAGATGGATGCAATTAATATAGACAACATCGCAGTCCTGATATGACAACGTACTACGTACTTTTCTGCATCCTGATCAGAAGTGTTGTAGAGTACGCAGTTCAGGTGTAGGCACCTTATTTTACCGTTCAAAGTGACCTGCTTTCTGGTACAAAGCGAGAGAACAAACTTTACTACGCCACACTCTTACCGAGCAGTCGGAGTACAGCAGCAAAACAAAAATGTATTCTACTGGTCTACGGGAAAATGTACTCGGTTTGGCTACCGTTCTGGCAAGAGCTGTAGTGATGCGTCGCTGTAGCGGGCTGTACGGCTTGTGCAAATGTAAATATACCGAAAAAAATGTAGTTTACCGGTACCTTTGACATCTCTGGGTAAGATAAATAACGGGTGTACCATAAAATAGGAGAATGATTCCAATACCGGTCTCCCGAGTACGCGACGAGGAGATAGCGCTCGTGAAATCGCAGTGCCGGTGGATGACGAAGAACTACCGCGGGACGTCATTCCGCTCTCGAAGAAATCCGGGAAATGACAGCTACTATTCCAGCGACAAGTCAGCCACACCCCCCGAAGTATTTAAGCTTAAATTTGAATACAAACTTATGCTGTACATCGCCGGACAGAGGGATTTCACAACCACGGTTCAAGCCGAGCGGTCTAGCCATCAATCAACAAGTGTACCAGGCGAAGTGTCTTGAGAAAATTCTTCAGCCGTTCATAAAGAAGCATCATACGGATGGGATGGTACATTTTCTGGCCGGACAAGGCGACTTCTAATTACGCCAAGAAGACGCTGAAGTATCTGGAGCACAAAAAGAAACTGTACGTACCGAAAGAAAGAAATCCGACCAACTTGCCTCAGTCTCGTCCCATTTAGGGTTTTTTCGGCTCCCTCAGTGCCCTAGTGTACGAAAATATTTGGCGGGCCAGGATACGAAGCAGTTGACCTCCAGGATCCGGAATTGTATCCGGAATATGGACGTCAGTGCCGTCCAGCGCTCTTGTGAGAGCATCGCGACTAAGTTGAGTCGTACGGCTGACCAGGGCCCCTTCTCCAATATTTATGGATGTTTTTTTGAAGAATAAACATTATGTTTTTAATAAAAAAATACTGAATTAGCTGAATTTTTTTTGTTTTTTTTAACTACATGACAGAAAAAATTCACATTTTCAATTGAACACCCGTTAGTCCGCATATCCTGCCTGGCATCAATTTGTATGAGTCTCCTTGAGTTGCTCTCTCTGTGGTGCGATCCGAATCCGCAGATTTAACGAAACATGTGATGTCTGTTAGATCAGGGGCGGCGAAACACTTTACGCCCGAGTGGGTAGAAAGCATAGAGTGAGGGGTCCATTAGTAAGAATTTTTTCCCTTTTCGCAATGCACACGCTTATATTAAATTCACATTAAATCACGTTCATTTATGCAAATGGAATTGTGGTACATCGATGTTTTCAAATGTGTGTAATGCGAGATACTTGCGTTGCACATCTAAATTTTTTGAAATGGTTCAAAATTTCGAGTGGGTAATTACCCACTCGGTTATTTTCGAGTGGGTAGTACTACCCATACTACCAACGCTTTCCGCCGGCCCTGTGTAAGATGTATATCGGATATACGAAATAAAATATTAAACGCAAATATTGCTACCTCAAAGAAAACGCAGGAATTAAACAGTCGAACAAAATTTCTAATTACGAAGTAATCGATGCTTTTGTTCACTAGCCAGTAAGCTTCCACTAAAAATGCTATTTTTTTTAAATAGATGTAAGTTGATTGTAAGTAGTAGTTCAAAATCAAAAGTTTCTGGGATGACAGATTTCCTCGCGTTATTTTTTTTTCAACCTAAGTCAATTCTTGAACTTGTAAATAAATGTTGTGCGATGGTCAAAGTAGTTGTGGGAAGCTTGGATATTTTTGTAATTAGAGATGTGTAAAAAAGTGCCGCTATGTTATAACCATTTTGTTTCGATTGCAATTTAGTTCAATTACTTGTTCAACTGAAGTAGCTAAAAATATCTGACGACTAACTTTCATAATTGGATAAGATCGCGTTGCGATAAACAGTAGCTATAACTGGATTCATAGAGTAAAAATATGAAACGTGCTCTGTGATACAACAAAACATCCGATATGCATCTAGAATAATCTTTGTAACAAAATCTACATCTGAATCTAAAAATATCTGATTTTCCTATACATGAGATAAACTTTCCTTTCCGGTAACCTTTCAATTCCTACTGATTTATAACAACCTGCGATGATTTTATACTTCTATTATTTCAAATTTTTTTTCTAAGTAATCTTTTGTTTGTGCACTTGACCCTAACCTTACAGCCTAAAACATGCCTACTCTATCATTGCTAGTATTTTCAAAGAAACAAAGCCCGATCCTGATAAGAATTAACCCAACTCGCATTTATGGACGAATTATTGCACGTTTTGTATTTTTCAGCGATACACTGTTCCTAATTAAAGATGAAATCGTACAAATAACTTCGATTCAAAGTTGGGAAGGTGAATTTAGTGTAAAATGACCCATTGAAATTAACGGAAAGCCATCGCTTTCGATTCGTTTAGAGCACTTCTGCTACATCGGCCCGCGAACGAATCGAATGCCAACTATCTGCCCAATTTCGTGGTTGTCCATTGTTGAGTAGTACAAACAAGCGGCAACAATTCCGTGTAATTATACCAGATCTTGTTTAACTCCGATGAGTATTTGAATAGATTTATATTTTTCTTAAGTTATGAGAGATTGAAAAATTGGTTGCCATCTCCTGCATTGATTCTTATTCCTTTTCTCATCCTTGACAAATTAAATCAAATTTATATCAAATTAGTTATGATAATACGTTAGCTAGATGAAATTTATTTTCACTCGGTTTCATTTTTGACCTGGCTGAGTTTGCACCATTTTCTTCGTTCAATTTTATTTGTTGCTATTAAATTTTTAAGTTTTTGTTTTGTTTTCGATTTTTTTGGATGGATTGTTTTGAATTGTATTTTATATGCGATGCATTTTTCGTCAAGTTTTCCTACTCATATCCTAGAAACTGAAGCAAGCAGTCAAAATGAATTCTCTGAGTTGCAGCATTGTATTCGAGAATGTGGCGACAAACCGCGAAGCTTGCGGTCGAAAAAAGTGTTTGGATTGGTGTTGCTGACCGATGCTCCGCGTCACGAACGATACGAGTGCGTTGATCCGTTGTTGATGCCGACAATCCTCTCGTATGTGTTACTGCTACTTAAACCGCTATCACTAGATTGCGCAGCCGTCCGAGGGATACCCTCGCTGCTCTCACTGTAGTCTTCACGTCATCGGAGTGATTGTAGTAGTTAATGTTTCCGCCTCTGCTAGCTGATTGAGTGCGTAATGTCCGGTCGTTCCGATCAGTCGTGTCGTTGTTGTTCCGGCTGGTAGCGTCCGTCTGTCCGGTATTGGCCCTTGGGATTTGTGGTTTCTCCAACCTATGCTAGCACCAATCGCCTTCGTCCGATTCCGAATAGATCGAGTGCATGCCCACCTTGGGTTTGTAACCGTTCAGGGTCGTCGATCCGACGGTACTACCGCCGGTACGACCCAGATTGTACAGGTGCTCGTACGAGAGAGGTTCGACTCTGGAATGAAGAATGCAAATTGGTTACTGGAGGCGTTTCTTCAGTGGACAGTTCAGTTCAAGGAACTCCGCTAAATTTAGTTATAAATTTTGAAAAAAAACGCTAATCTTTATCAAAATGTTTGCAAAAGTTTTTCAAGTGTCTTGGATCGTCTACGACTTCGATTTGCGGTACGCAATTTTGAAATGACGTTGAAGACATACATCGGACTTGGAACGGTAGCAGAGTGGATTGCCCTGGTCATAAATGCGTCAAAGACAAAATAAAAGAAAGCAATAATGCGAAAGAAGTAACGTTTCTCCATTTACCGAGATTTCGATGTGACCGATGAGTTCGTGTAGTTGGATTCTGGTAACCACCAATAATGACACGGGATGAGATGTTAAAAGACGTATTCTGGTAGGCAATCGAGCTTAAATAGGATATGCTACCGTAGGAAGTTACAAAACGTTCATAGGACCGCGAAATCTGGACTATACTGGACCAAAGCGCTATGTGTTTTTGAGTGGAAGGTGTCCAAACGATTAATGACGGCGTGTAGATGATAGAAGGAACATGAAGATGGAGTATGAACTATAAATTGTAACAGTTGCTTGGAGACCGATGCACAATGCATTGAATTAGAATCTGTTCTGAAAGCAGCTCATTCGAAGTGAGTCGGTGCCTCTTCCGTTTAGGTTTTATCTAAGACTTTAACATGAAATACCCTAACCCAACTGGAGTGTCAACCGGCCTATTAGGATCGGTACCAGTAAGATACTAATTATGACACACTGGCGGAAGAACATGGATGTAAATAAGGATTTCATCGAAATTGAACCACGGACCGACAACCGACAGCCACGCCATTCCACTACCCTAGTGTTATGTATTGTCGAATGACCCAGTAATAAGCGAGTACCACAGTGTACGCGAGTATGCGTGAGGATATGATTAAGCCGTGGATACGATTAAGAAAATAAATATATACAGACGGTTGCTGGGCGATCGTTCTCAGTTTAGTGTACACCATCAAAACTTACGCGTGTTATTAATTGAAGAGAACTGTCCCTCAGTTTACATAGTTTACAGTGGCGACGAGGTGAAAATATTCTGAAAAAATTTTTAAGTTAAAGTGATTGCAAAAAAAATATAAAAGTGTTTTTCGCTGCTGATAGCGGGCGGCTGAAAGGAGTGAACAGCAAGGGAGCAAGTGATTTGCTGTGCCGGTGAAAATAGGTGCGATATTGCACACGGCAAAGGAAAGGTAAATCGAAATCTGGGCCAGCGTATACGGCTATTGACCGTTGTTGCGCCAATAAAACGTACTTTCGCAAAATTTATGTGCTTGTGAACGATTTTAGTCATCATTTTGTGACGATAGCGTCAGTGTTTTTTTGCGGCGGTGATTGTGTATTTCGTTCTTTTTCTTTCCTTTTAGGCTTTGGTGTTCATTCTGTTGTGCTTGGTGTTGGTAGAGTTCTCGTTCAGTGAGATCCCAACATAATTTCGGACAGTTCAGCGCAGTGCTGCCAGTTTTACTGCAGTTCTGCTGGCTTGAGTTGTGCGAAAAGTTGGTCGAATATTGTGTCGGGCTGAAATTTTCGGCAGAATTCGATACTTTTTGTTTGTTGAGACGGGTGTCGAGTACGGTAAGGTACCATATACGGAACGGTGAGCGAAATAAATAAAAGCATACTTTGTTTTTTTTTTGCGCTTGAATTGCTTTATTTAGCACATTCGATATGGCTGAAGGTAGCAATGGTAAGGCCAACGTGTTGATTGGCACGATTGAACCGTATGTGGTTGGTACTTCGTTCACCAATTATTCTGAACGGTTGGAATATTTGTTCCAAGTGAACGGGATTGACGATCCGGTGAAACAAAAAGCGCTCTTTGTCACGTTGAGTGGACCGGCAGTTTACGAGGAGCTTAAACTGTTGTATCCTTCAAAGGATGACCTTAAAAATGTTGGTTACGGTGATATTTCACAAAAGTTGCGTGAGCGTTTTGACAAGGTCGATTCAGACTTGATTCAGCGCTATAAATTTTATAACCGTGTGCAAGGACCAAACGAGAAGGCAGAGGATTTCGTGCTAGCTGTAAAATACAGGCCGAATTCTGCGTGTTTGGCGAATTTCGCGAAACTGCCATCCGAGATAAACTTGCGATGGGGGTTTTCGATAAATCTTTGCAGGAAAAGCTACTGAATGAGGAAAACCCTAGTTTGGCAACGGTTGAAAGATTTATTGTGAACTGGGAGTTGGCTGGGTCACGGGCTCGAATGATCGGCGATCGACAAGGCGGTCAAGTAGCTTCGGTAAAGCAACGTTTGGGTCGAAAAGAAACGTTCGACAGAAAGGTCAGCCGTGACAAGAGCAGGAGTCGTAGTCGCAGTGCTGTTTATAAACGGCAAGGGCGAAGCAGGAGTGGTGAGTTTCGACGAGCTGGACGGTATGCGGATAAAAAGTGTGATTTTTGCGGAATTAAGGGTCACATCAAGCGCATTTGTTTCAAGCGCATGCGACAGGAGCGGAATTCGGTAAAGTTCGTTGGTGATGACAAAGAAAAAGATTTGAGTTTTGGCGATGAGAAAATCGACGAACTTTTCAATCGTTTGCGAGCTGATTTGGACAATCCTGAGAGCAATAGCGATTCAGGTGATTTTTTATGTATGAAAGTGTTGTCCATGAATAAAATAAGCGAACCATGCTTTTTGAAGTTACTTGTTCAAGACAAGCTGGTTAAAATGGAGGTTGACTGCGGTTCGGTTGTTTCTGTTATTGGTTCTATTTTATATGAGAAATTGTTTGACTTGCCATTACAGAAAACTAACAGGGAATTGGTGGTGATGAATGGTTCGAAGCTTAATATATTAGGAAAACTTGACGTTATGGTTCGTTTTAGGACTATTGAACTTGAATTGCCATTGTTTGTATTGGAGTGTAATTATGACTTTGTGCCATTAATGGGACGTAGATGGCTTGACATATTCTACCCGGATTGGAAAGAATATTTTACAGGGGTTTCTCAGATTAACAATTTACATTTACCAAATCTTGCTGAGAATTTTTTGCTGGAAATAAAGCAAAAGTATTCTCAAGTATTTTCAAAGGATCTTACCTCGCCAATCATTGGTTTTGAGGCGGATCTTGTGTTGAAGGACAATACTCCTATTTTTAAACGAGCGTATGAAGTTCCATTCAGACTTAGGGAAAAAGTTATTGAGTATTTAGGAAAATTGGAGAAAGAAAATGTTATTACTCCTATTAAAACAAGTGAGTGAGCTTCTCCAGGCGTCGTTGTTCCCAAAAAGGATGGTGAGATTAGGTTGGTAATAGATTGTAAGGTGTCGATCAATAAATTAATTATTCCCAACAGCTATCCTTTACCTTTAGCGCAGGATATTTTCGCAGATTTAGCGGGTTGTAAAGTTTTCTGTGCCCTTGATTTGGAAGGAGCGTATACTCAACTTATGCTGTCAGAAAAATCCAGGAAGTTTGTGGTTATCAACACGATCAAAGGACTTTACACTTACAACAGGTTGCCTCAAGGAGCTTCATCGAGTGCGGCGATTTTTCAACAGGTGATGGACCAGGTGCTGGCTGGATTGAAACATATACGCTGCTATTTGGAAGATGTACTCATAGCTGGAAAGGATTTAGACGACTGTCGTAAGAAAGTTTCTGCCGTTTTAGATAGGTTAGCTCAGACAAACATTAAGGTGAATTGGAGTAAATGTAAGTTCTTCGTGTCATCTTTACCTTATCTAGGCCATATTATTTCGGAGAATGGGTTGCTGAATAAACTAGCTACAATTAGAGAGGCTACAGTACCGAGGAATGTGACGGAGTTGAAGTCGTTTTTAGGGCTCGTAAATTATTATGGAAAGTTTGTTCCCCACTTGTCTTCGAAGATTAGTTGTTTGTATAGGCTTTTGAAGAAGGACGTGAAGTTCGTGTGGGATGAGAATAGTGACAAGGCTTTCGTTAGGTGTAAAAATGAGCTACTTAATGCTAATATTCTCGAGTTTTACGACCCTATGAAACCAATAGTAGTTGTTTCGGACGCTTCAGATTATGGTCTAGGAGGAGTGATTGCACGTGACGTAAAGGGTGTAGAAAAACTTATCTTCTTTACTTCTTTCTCTTTAAATAAAGCTCAAATGAAGTATCCAATACTTCATTTAGAGGTTTTAGCATTGGTCTGCACTGTGAAGAAGTTTCACAAGTTTTTATATGGTCAGAGGTTTGTTGTTTATACTGATCACAAGCCTTTGGTTGGAATTTTCGGGAAAGCAGGGAAAAATGCTAACTTTGTAACCAGATTACAAAGATATGTTTTGGAAATGGGCTTTATGATTTATGATTTCGATATTATATATAGGCCGTCTGAAAAGATGGGAAACGCTGATTTCTGTTCGCGGTTTCCGTTGAATCAGGCAGTTCCAGCACAGTTTGACAGAGAAACTTTCAAAAGTATTAATTTTAGCCAGGAATTTCCTGTAGATTTTTCTCAAGTTGCCAACGAGACTAGAGGCGACGAATTTTTACAACAAGTTGTTAAGTTTATGCAGAATGGTTGGCCAGAGAGAATAGACAAACGTTATGCACACATTTTCTCAAATCGTGTTGATTTGGAAATTGTCGGGGATTGTCTGTTATTTCAGGACAGGGTGTTGATTCCAAATTCCATGCATAGCGGGATTTTGAAATTATTACACGCCAATCATTCTGGAGTTGTGAAAATGAAACAATTAGCTCGTCGGGCAGTATTTTGGTTTGGAATTAACTCAGACATTGAAAAATGTCGGTGATTGCGAATCTTGCAGGAAAATGGCTGTTGTTCCCAAACCAAAAGTAATTTCTGCGTGGATCCCTACCAAAAGACCATTTAGCAGAATTCATGCCGATTTCTTCCATTTTGAGCACAGAACATTTCTGTTGGTTATTGATAGTCATTCAAAGTGGATCGAGATTGAATGGATGAAACATGGAACTGATGCTAGGAAAGTTTTAAAGAAATTTGATGGGGTATTTGCTAGATTTGGATTGCCAGATGTAGTGGTTACCTTCGGCGGTCCTCCGTTTAATTCTTGAGATTTTATAACTTTTTTAGAAAGGCAAGGAATCAAGGTGTTAAAAAGCCCTCCTTATAATCCTCCCAGTAATGGACAGGCAGAGCGATCTGTCAGGATTGTTAAGGATGTTCTCAAACGTTTTATGCTAGAGCCTACAATCAAAAGATTAGACATTGATGATCAAATTAATTTGTTCTGATGAACTACAGAAATACTTGTTTGTCGTCAGATGGCAAATTTCCATCAGAGAGCATATTTTCTTACAAACCCAAAATGTTAATCGATTTGTTCAACCCCAAGTCTCATTACAAACAGCAATTAGCTGAACCACCACCACCAAGCAGAGTTAAAAATATTCAAATTCATTGAATGAAAATTGATCATATTCAGCCGCATTCATTTTCAATATTCAGTGACGCAGCTGAAAACGTCAAACGAACAAACCGCACATTCATCCATGCACATTTTCATTCGTCTCCGATTATTACACGAAGCGACCGTACAGTAATGAATCAAACGCATCAAAGTAGGCCCTGGCACAATGTAAGCGATGATGATTGTTGTTTCATATGCTTTACCGGCATTTGAAAACATTTTCCTAGATAATTAGTGTAATGAATATATTGTACGATATTCAACGGAATGAATAAGGATGGATATTTGAATGAATATTATTTCTATTCACCACGAGTCGCATCAGGTTCATTTTCAGCCGTCAAAAAAGAACTTCGATTATTTTTAACTCTGCCACCAAGTGATAAACCGATACCAAAGATTTTTGAGCAGATTCAACCTAGTGAACCTGTAGATAAGTTGACGATGGGCGATGCGATTTATTACAAAAATCACATCCCAGGGTTTCGCAAGATGGCTGAAGGCTCAATTCATAAAAAAATATCGAAAAATTTATTCCAGATTGTGATTGGAAACGTTCGGCTCACAGCTCATCGAAACCAGCTAAAGGTGCCAAGTAAGACGATGGCTAAGGCGCGTGGAATTTTATTTCCTTTCGCTAGCACGTTCGTTACTGAAAACAATAGCGATAGTAAAAGCGCCAGTCGAAAGCGAGATTTTCGCGGTACGACGAGCGATGATGAAGAGGATGTTTTCCGAGGATTCCCAGAGAGGATTATCAAACGCAGGAAACTTTTCGAGTCATCGAGTGGCAAACGAAGAACAGCTAAATACAAACTCCTACTCTAAGGAGATCGAACAGATTAAGAAGAGCCAACATCGAAAAGAATTTTATTTATTCTAAGTGAAATATTTTATGATATAATTTTGAATTTTATTACTATTAGTTAAGGTTTTATTATGTAAATTTATTTAAACTGAATTATATCGTGCTGAATTTATAAACTTAAAAGGGGTAAGGATAGTTATGTATTGTCGAATGACCCAGTAATAAGCGAGTACCACAGTGTATGCGAGTATGCGTGAGGATATGATTAAGCCGTGGATACGATTAAGAAAATAAATATATACAGACGGTTGCTGGGCGATCGTTCTCAGTTTAGTGTACACCATCAAAACTTACGCGTGTTATTAATTGAAGAGAACTGTCCCTCAGTTTACATAGTTTACACCTAGTAAGAATTGGGTACACTTCCCCGAAACGGCGAGTGGGCTAATGGTACTGGCGGCCCCCCGTCCCGTTAAAACTTTGGTAGGTGTCCAAGTACGTTCGAAACCCGGCATCTTAGCCAGCGGAAGTAGGCTCAATTGAACGTTCCTGACTAGCACCGATCCGGCTCTGAGCGCGGTACCTCATGAAGGACCGCGTCAACCCTTGCATGCGACCTCACTGCTTGCAAAGGTATCCATGGGATCGTATAGAGGCGACTAGTTACTACGGACGAAGATGGCGGCTTGGAGTTGGAACTCAAACAGCATGAAAGAAGACAAAAACAAATTCTAATGAAACAAGTGCCGTGAACCCGTTTGCCAAAGATGGGCTAGCGAGGTCGCCGACCCAACAAATCGACCAGGTGCAATAGCATTGGCAGCCACAACAGCAGTAGCAACGATAGCAGCCCAGGGAGGCCACACTGAGCACGTTCGAATGCGAATAAATGCCGCTAATGGCGAAACACCAGGAGAGGATGAGAAACCGAAGAAACCCAAGAAGGTCGGTGAAGAACAGCGAAACAGCCGATAAATGGAGAGTGGATAGCGAACCGTTCAAACCGTAGATTAAAGGAGGAAAATATAGAAAAAAAGGTTGAAAAGAAGAAAAAGAAAGAAGACTGCCTGCTGCTTCAGGAGAGGTGTAAGGGAGACGGTCCAGTCGTCAAAACAAACGGCGGTTTGACGTACACGATCCTCAAAAGGGTGAGCGGTACCCAAGCTGAAGGAGCTAGGGGAGAGCGTCATAAGAACCATGCTCTCTCGGAAAGGTGAGATGCTGTCCCAGCTGAAAAAGGATCCATTTATCAAGAGATCGACCCATCGGGAACTCGTGACAGAAGCGGTGCAAGAAGAAGCGAATGTGAGAGCTTTAGTTCAAGAAGCGGTGGTCGTGTGCAGGAATCTGGACGAGATCATAGCGGAAGCCGAAGTGAGGAACGCGCTTATTGAGCAATGTAACCTGGAGAAAGAGCGGATGTCAATCAGATTTAGGATGGCGTACAGTGGCACACAAACAGGAGCGATACCTTTATCGCCAGCCGCAGCCAAACAGCTAATGTCAACCAGTAAGAGCGAAGTAGGATGATCGGTATGCTCGTTACGATTGAACCCTAGAGATACTAAACAAACAGAGAGGTGTTTCAGGTGCCAGGGTTTCGGTCATCAGGCTAGAAACGGTAGAGACCCGGACAGATCTGATCAGTGTCGAAAATGTGGAGGAAGGAATACATTACTAGAGACTGTACCGAGTAACCGAGATGCATGTTCTGCATAAAGGAAAGGACCACATGACTGGAGGTTTCTTATTCCCAGAGTACAACGAGGCTAGGGCAGGTCAATGATGAAAATGATGAAGATAACTCAGCTTAATATCAATCATTGCACCATTGCACAGATACTGTTGTAGATGTCAACAACAGAAACAAATTGCGACGTTGCAATGATTGCAGAGCCGTATCGTGTTCCTCCCGATAACGGTAACTGTATGGTGGATAGTGCAGGGATGGCGGCAATCCAAGTGATGGGTGGCTTCCTTATCCAAAGGTGTGGATGGCACACACGAAGGCTTTGTGATCGCCAGGATCAACGGCTTATTCATATGTAGATGTTATGTCCCTCACGGCGGATTCCAGAGCAGTACAATCAGACGCACTAATAGACTCGTTAGTCGGACGAACGCCGATTGGTATAGTAGGAGATTTTCACGCTTGGGCCGTGAACTGGAGTAGTAGGCTGCCTAACGCAAGAGGATACAGCCTGTTGGCAGCTCTGGCGAAGCCTGATGTAAGGATGTGCAACGAAAGTTCCGATAGAACATTCCGTAAAGACGATCCATCCAATCCACTATCGACGTAACAGTCTGCAGTCCTTCGCTGATGGATAACAAGAATTGGCGAGTTAGTGAGTAGTACACAAATTGCAACCACCGATCTGCGATCTACTACATCATTGATCTACTACATCATTGATCTTCGGGATTGCATTGTAACGCTGAGATCAAGGACTGGCGAGCTGAAGTGTGAAATAAAGGACTTCGACAAAGACCTTTATGTGGAAGCACTTCGCGCTGACAGCTTCGCTCCAATTCCGAATGCCGATGAGCCGTCGGGAACATTAGCGAGGGCGTGTGACATGACAACACCAAGGAAAATCAAGGCGAGGAACTACCGACGTCAGGCGTATTGGTGAAACGAAAGACTCAGCATTTTCATGCTGCCTGTCTAAAAGCTAGAAGACGCATTTAGAGAGCAAGATCTGAGACAGTAAGAGAATAGTGTAAGGGGACTTTCCGGGCTACATTGGTCGCTTTTAAACGCGAGATAATGATTAGTAAGGCCACCTGCTGTAAGAAGTTGTGCATAGAAGTAGACGCCAATCCTTCGGTCAACACTTACTATGTCGTGAATGCCAAGATCAAGGGTCCAACGAGGCCAGCCTAATTGTACGCTGGCAAACTGAAGATTCTCCTGGAGGGTCTTTTCCCGAAATACAGCCCAACTGCATACTGGTGACAATCGATTCTTCAACGGCAAGCTTCTGATAGTAGGAGAAGGATTGGTAGCAAAGAAAGCTCCCAATCCGGACGGTATCCCCAACGTAGCACTGAAAATTGCTGGATACTCTTGGTAAACTTCTGTAAAGGGTAATCCTCAACAGGCTGACGAACTACGCTGAGAGTGAGAGTGGACTATCGCAGTTGCAGTTTGGATTCCGGAAAGGGATCTCGTCGGTGGACGCCATCTGCATAGTCATCGCGAGCGCGGAGAAAGCATGGAAGCAATGGAGAAGTGGTAATCGCTACTGCGCCGTGGTAACGATCGAAGCGAAGAACGCGTTCAACAGCACCAGCTGGGTGGCTATCGTATCGTAGTACCGTAGCCCTGCACAGAATGCGGGTCCCGGACTATTAGTGCAAGGTTTTAAAAAGTTAATTTCAGAACAGAGTACTGCTCTAGGAGAGGAAGATGGAGCAGAGGTCGATCAGGATCACAGCGGGAGTACCTCAGGGCTCCGTACTCGGCCCAATGCTCTGGAATATAATGTACAACGGAGTGTTAACACTACAACCGACCAGGGGAAGAGATCGTTAGTTTTGCAGATGACGTTCTGATAATACCCGGCGAGACCCTCGAGGAAGTGGAGATGTTGACGGTAGCGACAATAGGTAAAATACAGCGCGAGACGTCCCCAGGCAGGTGTCTCATATTCAATACTGAGGTATGGCGTACCGGCCTGGGCTGCTGCGCTGAACTCAAAGCGGCATCAGACGAAGCTGACAAGCACGTTTCGCCTAATGGATGTTCGTGTCGTGAGCGCGAACGATACCGTCAAAAGTGGTATGCGTCATTGCCGGGATGATTCCCATCTGTATCGTTCTGGCTGAGAACGCGGAATGCTACCATCGGAGGAATACACGAAATGCAACGAGACTGGTCAAAGCAGAGTCTCGAGTCATTGGCAGCAAGAGTGGGACAACGCGGGCAAATGACCTTTAAGGTTAAAGCTCTAAATGAATAAACAAATAAACAGTAGAACAACGCGGAGAATGAATTGCTTCCAAATGTACCTGCATTGGTTTGCACATGCTTTGTCTGGAGTGTGTGAACGTGTAAGAGACGCCAGAACACGTGGTTTTCGAATGTCCTAAGTTCGAAGAAGCTCGAAGAGGTTTGCCCAGCGTGACTGTCGACAATATCGCCGAAGAGATGAGTCACGACCAATTTATCTGGGATGCGGTCAACAGAGTAGTGTCGAGTGTGCTCTCTGAACAGCAGAGGAAGTGGCGAAGGGATGAACAAAGCAGTGCCTGCCACCTTAAAACAACAAATCGGGTTCAGGAAAAATTCTGCAGCCGTAACACTCTCCGCCGGAGTAGACTAGATCTACCGCAGGGTACCAGTTGAGTAGTATGCGACGCAGTACCGGGTTCGGTTCATCGGGGTGCCAGCAAACCAGACGCCAGGCTCCATCGGAATCGCAGGACTGATGTCGACACCCTCCCGAGTAGCTCGTGAGTAGGCTAGATCCGCAGCCTGGGAATAGATCGAGTACACCGCGTCAAACAGCCAGCAGCAGACCGTTGGGGCGCCAGTGAAATGAAAGCTATGCTCCACATGGAATCGCTGAACAGACCTCAGCAGCTATTGCCTGGCCCATTGAGTGGGGTAGGTCCACAACCAGGGACTAGATAGTGTAGATCTAGACGAAGCGGGGAGCTAAATGGATCATGTAAAAAAGTATCGGGATCGGGATAAATCCACCGGCGAGGAATATACAGTAGGTTAGATTCAAATTTAACTGGGATCCAATTGGCTCACCAGACATCGGTGCCGAGGGAAACCCCGCCACCGAGGAACGCTCAGTCGGAGTAAGGTAGTTTCACAGCCGGATAATATCCAAGTAGATCTCGATACAGTTGGGAGCTAAATGGCTCAAGAAAGCGGGAATCGCTGTCGGGAGAAATTCCTACGTCGGGGAAGTCTCAGTCGGAGTAGAATGACGCACGGAAACAGGAGCTAAATGGCTCAAAGATCCCATATAATGGATTAAGTGGGGCTCAGGCTGAGGAAATAACACCTTGATATCCATAGTAGGCTACATCTTCCTAGCAAACGGTCGTGTTTTTTTGGCAGCTTTTTTTCGGCTCAAAAAAAATTCCTTTTTTCAGTGGAGATTACTGCACAACTCATATTTAACAGTTTTAGTTAAGAATTCGTGCCACTTGTGATATAGTGTACTTCTCGTACTCTCCTTGGTTACAGGCAAGCTGTATCCAGTGAAAATCAACAAAACGAATTACTTTCTCCTGCAACGGAATCATCTTCAGAAACATCTGTAAGGACTTCGAATTTCCAACCGAACATCTTTTTTCCACTCGGAGGCTCCATTCCCGAGTGGAATTCAAGGCAATATTCAATCATGGACTTAGACACCCCCCAAGTCCCTGGGGTCCACCGCTCAGCCAAACTCTCCCCCATTACCTTAACACTGGAGACATTATTGACCAGCAAACCTTGCTATTACGTCCCATGAAGGATTCCCAAGGTAATGAACAACCTCTTCCCCACAACCCCTTCACGATCCACTTGTCTATCAAGAATGCAATCGGAGCAGAGCCCAACCTCTACATCAAGGCCAGCAAAGAAGCTAGAGGCACCCAGTATATTCTTCGCACTTCTTCCGGCAAAATTTATGAAAAATTATTGAAAATGAAAACTCTCATCACCGGCCAAGAAATCGAGATTATTCGCCACCCACATCTTAATCAAATTTCCGGAATTATTTACGATTTGGACACTAAAAATATTGAAGTTAATACTATCCTCGAAGGTCTGAAGAATCAAGGAGTTACAGAGGTCCGAAGAATAACAAAAAAGATTAGCGGTATTGCCACCAACACTCCATTACTCCTTTTATCTTTTAATGGCCCCCACTTGCCCGAATTCATATTTCTGGGTTTAATGAGAATCAGCGTCAGGAGATATTTCCCCAACCCCATGCAGCGTTACCGCTGCGGTCGCTTTGGTCACGGTAGTAAAAAATGTGACCAGAAGGAAATTTGTTTGAACTGCACACAAACTCATGAAGTTTCACGAGAAAATCCATGCAATTTCCCTAGCAAATGCATTAATTGTGAAGAAGAACATAGTGCCACGGACAAAAATTGTCCCATCTATTGCCAAGAAAAAGAAATAATGAAAATCAAAACAACAAATAATCTATCTTTCTCGGAAGCCCGTAAAATTTTCAAGCAAAACTCTGCAAATAAACCATCTTACGCAAACACTGTGAACAATCGGCTCAACGTTCCCATCGATGATCGTGACCGCACAATCAATCTACTCCGTAAAGAAATCAAAACCCTAAAATCAAACAAAAATGCATGCCAAAATACTAACGAAAACTCCATTATTGAAAACCTCACGGAACAATTACGCCATGAAAAAACAACCAACGAAGAGCTTCGAAATGAAATTATTTCAATGCGAGATGCAATAGATAACCTCAAAAAACTTATTTCCGAGCAACATCCACACATTCAAAATCAACCCAAAACAAAAAACAAGCCTAAATCCCAACAAACTTCACCATCTCAACCAATTCAGCCAATCTCCCCGCAAATCAACATCATCCATCCAGACCACAACAACCGAAATCGTTCCAGAAAAGATCCTGATATCAATCAAAAAAACAAACCCAGAAATTCTTTGCAAAACACAAATAATCTCCCAGTAGTACTCGAAAAAAGAACCCACTCTTCCCCCACTGATGATAATTTACACCAAACTAAAAGGATTTCCACCAAACACCTGACTGCTGACATTGATATCTCAGATTAATTCATCTCATCAAATACATCAACAACAAATCAATAAAACGAACACCATTGCTGATATCCTGAAACCCAAACAACGTTCACCCAGCCCTATTCCTGGATGTTCCTGGTATCCAACAAACTTTCAATCAAATTTCACACCATCAAGATACCCTCAATCTAAAAAAAGCCTTTCCTCTACACCGACCCCGACCGCAGACGTACCGGCCCCTTTCGATGAACCTTCGGCGGCTGTCGGTATAGGGGGCCCGGCTTTCCCCCGGGTAAGTCCTGCTATTTTACTCCGCTATCAAGAACAAGTCAATCGCTCTGAAAAAATTTCAAAAATTCCAACGCATATTCTAAGGATCACCTCAGATACCCAGAATTTAACTACATATATCATTACAAGCGGACCCCTTGCCATACCTACCACGGTCACTGGAAGGGCACTACGCTAGTCCATCCAACAAAATCAATCTCACCAGTGGATGCAATCCTGAAACTAAATTTCTACAAAAAAGCCTATCCCCTGCACTGGCCCTGTCCGCAGAAGTACCGATATCTTCCGATGATCTTCTGGCGGCTGCTAGTGCAGGGGGCCCGACTCCCTCCCGGGTAAGTTCCAACCCAAGCTCTCCAAACCACGAACAGTTATACTGCTCCACATCCTCTGCAGACATCCCAAACCAACGTGGAATACCGGATCAACAAAATTCCATTACACCCAGATTCAACTACCGTCGATTCAGCTCCCCATCGGTATCTGTGTCCAATTCCGATACTCACAACAATAATACTCGAAGTTCACTTGCCCTCCAATGGAACACCAATGGTCTTCGACGAAACCTTGGGGATCTACAGAATATCATCGCTCATCATAATCCCATCGTTCTCGCCATCCAAGAAACTCAAATTCCCGTTGATCTTGACATCTCTCGCTGGTTTTGAAGCCATTATACATGGGATCTCCTGACCGGTGGAAACATATTTCAGACTATCGGTCTTGCCATACGTTCTGACATACCTGGAGAAGAAATACGCCTTGACACACCGCTCCTTGCGATCGCAAAAAGAATCAAAGTCCCCACTCCCTGCACCGTTGTTTCCATCTACATACCACAAAAGGTTCAAGAAATCGGTAAAAAACTCGACAACCTGATTCGGCAACTCCCAACTCCTTTTCTCATAATGGGCGATTTTAATGCACATCATTCTGCGTGGGGATCACGGCGATGCAATCGTCGTGGGAATGACATCTTGAAAATCATTGAAAACAACGGAGCAATCATTCTAAATGACGGAAGCACAACGTTTACCAGAGGCTCTACATCGTCCCAGATTGATCTATCTTTTTGCTCAAATCCATTAGCAACCGATTGCCTCTGGTCCGTTCTCACCGATCCCTGCAGCAGTGACAACTACCCAATTCTCATCACTCACAGGACAACTCCCCCCACTACCACCCGTCGGCGTCGATGGATCTACAACAACGCTGATTGGACACTTTTCGAGGAAACCTCCTCCAACCTTTTCGACCCACAAAAACCATACACTCCTGATGAGCTTGCTGACATCATTCACCTTGCAGCCGAAACCAGCATACCCAGAACCAATGGAATTCCTCGCCGAAGATCAGTTCATTGGTGGTGTACAGAAGTTGCTACTGCTATTAAAAACCGCCGACGAGCTCTTCGTATCCTCCGGAAAACTCCAACCAACAGTCCATTTTGGACTTCCAGATCCAATCAATTTCGACAACTACGCAACGAAGCCCGAAAAGCTATTACTTTGGCCAAATCCACCAGCTGGAACGAATTTCTCGATGGAATTCATCCCGACTCTTCTTCTGAAGAAATATGGCGACGAGTGAACGCCCTCAGCGGTAAAAGAAGAAATACTGGCTTTTCGCTTGATATCGGTGGAGTTACTAGCCTTGATCCCTGTGAGATTGCTGAAGAACTCGGGAGATTTTTTTCTTCCCTCTCTTCAACTGCTTCTTTTCCTCCTGAGTTCCTGTTCAAAAAAACCATGATGGAAGCTAACCCAATTACATTTTTCCCTGATTCCCGATCCAAATGGAACAAACCCTTTTCCGGCCCCGAACTCACTTACGCTTTCAGTCCAGGACAGGGAAAAGCTACCGGATTAGACAACATCGGCTACCCTCTTCTTAGAAAACTACCACCATCCGGAAAAAAAACCATACTGCAATGCTACGATCAAATCTAGAACGGTGAACCTGTCCCCGACTCGTGGCAAATGGCATTAATCATACCAATTCCCAAAAAAACTCAAGGAACAAGATCAGCAAAGGATTTCCGACCCATAAGCCTTCTACCATGCATATCCGAAACTTTCGAACACATGGTTAACAGTAGACTAATCACCATCCTAGAACAACGCCAACTACTTGACAACCGACAACACGCCTTCCGGAAAGGAAAGGGTACCGGAACTTACCTTGCTTCCCTTGGAGAAATTCTTGAAAAGGCTAAAAAGGACAATCTCCATACTGATATATGCGCTCTCGACATTGATAAAGCATATAATACCGTTTGGCGCGAAGGAATCCTCAGACAACTCGATCTCTGGGAAATACGAGGCAATCTTGGATTCTTTATTCAACGTTTTCTCGAGAATCGAAAATTTCGAGTTGGAATTGGCGGAAGTGAATCGAGTATATACACCGAGGAGAATGGTGTTCCTCAAGGATCTGTTTTGGCTGTTACACTTTTTCTCATCAGTGTGAATTCCATCTTTGCTTCCCTTCCCAAAGGTGTGTTCATATTAGTATACGCTGACGACATCGTTGTAGTAGTTCTAGGACAAACCAAAGGAAGAACTCGCATCAAGCTTCAAACTGCTGTTTACGCTATACTAAAATGGGCCACCTCCGTGGGATTCAAATTATCTACATCTAAAAGTTTCTACACACACATTTGTTCCTCCTTTCACCGCACCACCGATCGACCGATTCGGATCGCAGATACGCCGATTGCATACAAAAAGGAACCAAACATTCTTGGAATAACATTGGACCGAAAAGCCACCTTCATCCCCCACTTCCGGAGAATCAAAAGAGAATGTGACAACCGCAAACGTCTGGTGCAAACCATCTGTTCTAGACACCCGAAATGCAACAGAAACACTGCTCTTCTAATCAGCGAAGCACTGATTCACAGCCGTATTTACTATGGGATCGAAATAACTGGAGGAAATACCCAAGGAATCATCCAGATATTCGCCCCACTCTACCATGGATCCATCCGAACAGCTTCCAAACTCTTACCCAGCACACCCGCCGAAAGTGCCTGCGTTGAAGCCGGCGTGTTACCGTTTCGTTGGAACATTGCCCTCGTAACCCTTCGGCGTGCCCTTAATATTCTTGAACGTACATTCGGAGACGACGATTCCGCAACATTAAAAACAGCCAAAGAAATCTATTCAAACTTTACCGGAACTGAACTTCCTCCACTTGCCCGTCTCCATCGGATTTGGCCCCGTCCTTGGAATTCCCGTCCCCCTAACATCAATACTTCCCTGGCCCAATCAATTCGGGCTGGAACAGCCCCCGAGACCGCACGTTCAGCATATAGCCAACTTATTCAACGACGCTTCTCCAGACATACCCGCTTCTTCACAGACGGTTCTAAAAAAGACAACGAAGTTGGAGTTGGAGTCAGCAGCAATGAAACCAGCTCAGCCCTCCGTCTTCCACCAGAATGCTCCGTATTCTCCGCTGAAGCAGCTGCAATTGCCCTGGCCCTAGCTCAAAAATCTGAAAAAACTGCTACCGTTATCTTTACGGATTCACTCTCGGTTCTTCGAGCTCTCGAAAATGGCCAATCCCGTCATCCTTTTCTCCAGGCCATTGAAAATGAATCGGACCCTCTTACCACATTATGTTGGATTCCTGGACATTGTGGCATCTCTGGTAACGCGGAGGCTGACTCTCTGGCAGCTCGAGGTCGGAAATCCAGAAGAACCCTTACTAAAGAAATACCAGCTGTGGATATCATTCGCCATTTTAAGGAGACCCTCAACAATCACTTCCTTTCCCACTGGCAAGCATCTCATGGCCACCTCCAGAAGATAAAAGGCTTCCTCGTTAAATGGATCGATCGCCCAGATTGGAAGGAACAAAAAATACTCTCCCGTTTACGAGTTGGACACACAAAAACTTCACACAAACACAATCTCAAATGTCCCACCACCTATTTGTGCTTCGTGTAACTCTCGTAAAACCGTTGAACATATCCTGATGAACTGCTTGGAGCTTCAAGAACTCCGTTCAAGACACGACCTTCCCCTTTCCATACGCGATGCTCTTTCAAATGATCCAGTAAGAGAGGAAATTATGCTCAATTTCATCAAGGATGCTAACTTATTCGACAACATATAATAATCAAACAATTTTCCTGGACATCAAAATTCATCATCATCAACTACGGGCCCCTCGCCACATCCGGACTGGATGATGGGAGGGTTTTGCGCGGCTCATCAAGAAACCACCATTCTTCTTCAAAATACTAATCAAGATACGAAACAATTAAACAAAATTTAATAAATGAACCTATCATCAATAGCGGGCCCCTCGCCACATCCGGACCGGATGATGGGAGGGTTTTCCGCGGCTCAACAAGATACCACCATATCCTACAACTCAAGATTCCAATCAAGATTCAAAACAATGAAATTAATGAATTATAAATACATTTCTACCCGGGCGAATGACCAGGAGGTTAAAGCCCCAATAAACAATAATAACACTTTGATATGATATTTTGGTATATATGGGTATTAAGGGCGAAAAAAGAGTAAGAAGTGTTTAGGCACGAAAGTGAGTCGTGAGTCCAACTATATAAAAAGCTCGGCCCTCGCTAGAACTTGTATGAGCTCAACGTTCTTTGATAGAGGTTTCCCGAATCGTCAAGAGATGCGCTCAAGATAGTAAATATAACGAATATAACTTGTCCAATCCACAATTAGTGGATTCATGCGAGTTATATGCGACGCTTATGCAATCGGGTTTCCACCCCGTGTGAATACTTGACGATAACAGCTCGAGGCTGATCTCTCTTGCAACAAGTCATTTAATGTTACGACTAAGCTAAATTATTTACCCTTAATAAGGTTACGAGGCTCTCACGTGCACACACTTTTATATCTTCACAACAACTTGAAGTGACGCTTTCGAATCTCGGACCGTCAACAGCCCAGCACTTACCTCTCGTAATCCGTATCCCGGGCGGAGTCCCGTGCCCGCTCCAGTTCTCGCTCAATCTCGAACAGCTCCCGTTCCGTGTCTCGGAATACGTACCGCGAGCCGTAGTCCCGTTCCCGTTCACGCAGCCTTTCCCGCTCCCGATCCCGCTCGCTTTCCGTGTGATGGTAGATACGAGGATCGCGCGAAATTTCGCCACGCGAATTGGGCAATGAATGAACACCGTATGGCAACGAGTGAGTGTTTAGCGATAGATGGAGGCTCTGCTAAAATGGGAGTGAAGTTTGCTTTTTTATTGCTGTCTTCCAGGGATGGTATGTAGGTACTTACATGCGTAGGACTAGTGTTTAACCGCGGGAAATTAATGTTAGTTGACTTTAATTGTAACGTTGTTGGTTTAATTGGTCTTGGTGGCAGTCTTCTTCCGAAATCTCTATGTGATTGTAATACTGGATAAGTGTGCTGAATGTACGGGCGAGACACTGCAAAAACGTTTCATTAGACTCTGATGGTGTAAATTTCAGCTCTGTTAAAAACTTACAAACTTCCTCCCTGAACCGTTCACGCTCCCGTTCTCGCAGTTCTTGCAAACGGGCTGGGCTTGGCGACCGTGATCGTTGACACAGACTTGTTGTTCCGTACGGGTGTATCCTGCGGTTGTGCCGATGGTGTGCGCTAATCTGCGTGTCCAGCCTCGTCGGTGATGGTGAACGTGCCGGGCTGGTGGCTACGGACCAGGAACCTTTATGTTTTCAAAATTTCAAATTTCTGTACATTGTGTGTGTACTGTGTACGTATCTATATTCATTTTCTTGACTAATAAGACTAGCGCTGTCTGGTACAAAACAGGCGCCTAGGTACGCCATTTACACGCAGTACGAGGTTCATGCGCGCTAGTTGAGCATGAGCAACTTGAACATACATATAGGAAAAATTGCGCTAATTTTGAAAATGGGCACCGTGAACTGCTATTTATTTTGTGTGTAGCTACAGAGCATGCTGGTGATAAACTATACGAACACGCACAACTTGAAATCGCTACAAACTATGGGGTCGGACTAGCTTTTGGGCGATGGTGTTCGATTATGAATTTACTCGTGAATTGCTTAGTCTGTGTGCACCGATATATTTGATCAAACGCTTTCTGTTTCATGCGCAGCAGATCGAACAATAAACACGTTTCATCACATTGCTCAGACTAAAGCAATCCGCGAACTGGACACCATTTTCGTAACGCCACAAACCGGCAACGGCATATCATGCGTCAAGTTTAGCTTTAGAATGAATGATGTAAGGACAACTGGTTGTTATTTAATTCCTGATACCGTTTCAAACCTTGTCCGAACCATTTGAAAACGAATAATCGTTTGCAGCTTCAAACGACACGAAGTGGGTTCCGAAATCGCAGCCGATTTCGTGACTTCAATCAGGAAAATAAATATAGTCACTGAGGGGAAATGGAGTTTGTGAAAGGTGCAAATGCAAAACAATACCTCTATCGAATCTATAGCGCCCATAGTGGTGCCTACCAATAATGTGATCCCTACGTGCAATCTCCACCACATTGGACACTGTCTCCGAAAATCCAATATCGTGATGCAGATGTCGCGGGCTAGGCGATCGTTCCAGCGCAGAACCACGTCTATGAAAACAGAAACATAAAGCAAGTTATCGAAATGTGTACTATACCGGATTCTCGCAGCTTCTCTGAAAAGTAGAAATCATACTGTATACTAGGTGACCTTCGATGTCCGTTTCGATGATCGTGCGGTGGATGCAGGTGCCCGTCGTCGATGTAAGCTTCCTGAATCTCGTGGCTCTTGCGGTCCTGCAAATCTGGTGCATCGCACTCCAGCTGTATACACTTGTTGTTTCGCCAAGTCTCTAGCAGCAGGATCCCGGCGTAAAGCTTTCCAACCGTCATCTTCCCTGTGTTCAGGACATCCTTCGGAGGTACCAACAGATCGATCATCTTCTTCGCCTGTATCGGCCAAATCTGATTGATCGTCTTCCGCAGTTCACTGTCGGCTTGGTCCATTTCTTCGGCTGTTGAGACATGGTTGCGTCATTAGTTATATAGTAGGAATGAACATTATTGGATTGGAAACTTACCAGGTCGCATCTTGATGCTAAGGTTTTCTCGAATCAACGCGAATAACGTCGTCGTGAAACTCACCCGCCCTTCCTCGTCTACAGGCATGTTCATACGTATCAACTTCTTGTAAGCCAGCCGGTTCGGACATTTGTGTCCGAAGCCCAGCGGGGGAGCCATGTTCTTCAACATGTCGAACATCTCAGTAAAATGCAGTTTTCCTCTAAAACGTTGATGCAATAGTTGGTAGTAATAATAGAACTGTTTTCTCAGTAACTTACGAAGCCGACGGATCATACTCGGCCCATATCCTCACAAACTCATCCAGATGATGGGCACCCAGAATACTGGAATCCCGCGTCAGATAGTCGAAATTGTCCATGATGACAGCTACGAACAGATTCAACATCTAAATATACCACGTATTAGATTGGATTCGTAAATGCGGATTCGAGAATTTTTTACCAAGAAAGAACAAAAGAAAATGAAGGATACAAAGTATCCGTAGGCGAGTGTCGATCCGCAAGTCTCGTTTGGCTTATTCGCTCGAGGATCACAGGGTCGCCCTTTCAGGCATGCTAGCATGATGTTTGGCCATGACTCTCCCGTTGCACATCTGAAATTGAAAATGGTTACTTGAATTCATCGGTTTTTTGTCCACAGGCCTAATGTCCATTCGGTTTAGTGTCCATACGGTCTAATGCCCATTCGCAGTTTGGCTTCCGGAAAGTCAGGTATACAGAGAATGTGATACGAACGGTAGTGGATGCTGCGGAGATAGTACAGGAAAAATAGATAGGGGAAATCGCTGATGCACGGTGGCCATTTTAGACGCGAGAAATGCGTTCAACAGTGCTAACTGGGAAGTAATCGTCCATTCACTGCACATCATGAGGGTCCCTAAGTACGTCTGCACGATATTAAAGTGCTACTTTCAGAACCGAACACTTATTTAAGATGTAGATGAGGGAGAAAGAAGAAAGACAATTACGGTTGGATCTATTCTCGGGCCGACGCTATAGAACACGATGTTCGATGGAATGTTGAGCTGAACCTTCCCAGGGACGTATTGTCGGTTAGTACAGGTAGTCAGGGTAGCACTAGAAGAGATGAAAAACCTCGCCACAGAGTACCGGAGTACCCAATTGTGAAATACTGGATGTATGAGAAGAACTGTCGATAACCGATCATAAAGTAGAAGTGGTGTTGAATAGCAACTGAGCGGCAGTGCCATAGGCCGGGGCATCCGTACACCGAACGCAACACGGAATCGCTGGACTGGCACTCAGCCGAACAGCATTTAGCAAGAATAACGCATCCATCAACGGTTTCGGGCGACAATCTTTCGTTGCGGAACTCTCCGTCGAGGGAGGCTAGCTCCGCCGTCGGGGACGACGCCGGGTAGCAGTAGATAACCACTACGTACAATGAATGAAGATAGCGCCCCGGAGTTAGGGCTCCAATGAAATGGAGAAAGAGTAATAAATCCTCACATGCAGACTAGGCGCGTCGAATTCCTTCACCAAAAGTGGTTTTACGTGGTCACCACCTAGGCAAACCCAATCTGTGCAACAACAACGACACGACCAGGAGAAACAGCAACAGTAGCTTCACCAACAGGAGCAGCTACCTCAACAGCAGCAACAGCCGCAACCGCATCTTCAACAGCAACAGCCGGATTGCAACACCTGGACGAAGTTGCCGAGTGTTATGGAAACCGTGTCTTTCTCTATGCCGAAGAGATCAAGAGCTTCACCAGGTGATGTGAGAGCAGAATACTCCTAGAAAGACAATGAGGCTCCTGGCACTTATAGAGTTGCCAAGGCGAAGATAAGAGGAGCGGCAGTACCAACGGATAGGTGCTCGGAGAGGACGAGAGCCAGAAGTCCCCAGGAACGGACGGTATCCCCAACGTGGCTCTGAAGACAGCAATCCTAACAAACTCGGATATGTTTAGCATCGCGTTGCAAAAGTGTATCGGCGATTGTAACTTCTTAGACATCTAGAAACGACAAAGACTGGTGTTATTGTCGAAGCCAGACGAGACCTCTGGAGATCCTTCAGCATACAAACCAATGTGGCTGTTGGATAGTCGGAAAGGTGTTTGAAAAAGTACTTCTTAACCGGTTTATAATATACACGGAAGGAGAGGTAAGGCTATTTAATATACAGGTTTGTCTGGAAAGGTAGCTCTACTGTAGACGCCATATGAACGGTCGCTGAGACTATAGAGGCTGCGTAGAAGCAAACGAAAATAGGAAACCATTACGGCGAAGTGGTTATGCTGGACGTAAACAATGCCTTCAACAGTGTTCGTTGCACAGATTGAGAGTTCCCGAGTACCTCTGTAGGAGTCTGAGGAGAACTTTCAGACCTGAACACTGCTCTACGACACTGACGCCGAAAAAAGTGTGTTTCACAGGGTTCCAGACTCGATCCGATTCTTTGGAATGCTATGTATGACGGAGTGCTTAAGCTGCGTCTCCCCAAGAGTGAAGATTGTCGGTTTTGCGGACAACTTGGTGCTTCTAGTGATCGAATCACTAGAAGAAGTAGAAATACTCGCCACGGAGGTGATAGACGCTGTGGAAAATTGGATGTGCGAGAAGAAGCTAGCGTTAGTTCACCACAAAACCGGAGTGAGTTTGATGAGAAACCGAAAGGTAGTGCATAAGGCGAGGATTTCGGTCGGAGAGTGTATCATTGGCTCAAAGCGAGAAGTCAGACAACTGAGAGTGATGAAAGACGATCGGCTAAACTTTAATAGCCAGCCAAAGCACCAGTAATAAGTAACTATTGGCGAGTGTCAACAACAAACTCTCCGTCGGAATAGACTTAATCCACTGCAGGGGAATAGTTGAGTAGTACGAGGCGTACCGGGGTGCCGGCTAACCAAACACCAGCAGAATCGCGATTTTTTTCGAAAATCGGTGCCAATTTTGATTTGCAAATGAAGACATAAAAATAAAAAAAAGGTGCCAGGTCATTTGGCATAAAACCGTTCAGCATACAGTCGAGTGGCATACAAGTTATTTTGCAAAAAGTCAATTGGAATAATGGTCATTTGGCATAACGGTCATTTGGCATAATGGTCATGTGGCATAAGCATGAGAAGGGAAGCGACGTAGCTACATTAGACACCCGAAATTATTTTTATGGCGTCGCAAACGGCGGTACTTTTCAAGCAATCCTGTGATCTCCTTGGGAGTACGTCATTTAGCATAAGTTCGTTTGGCATAAGTTCATTTGGCAAACGTTTGTTTGGCATAATGTTCATTTGGCATAACAGCAAGCGACACATGCTTGCTTTTGGCATAATGTTAATTTGGTATAATGGTCATTTGGAATAATAGTCGTTTGGCCTAATGGTCGTTTGTAGGCCCGTGCGCAGGAAATTCTCAAGGGTAGGGTTTTCATTTTTTCGTTCCTTATATGAGGAAGGTATAGAAACCCTGAGTCTTGTATCGACTTGGCTCAACAAATTGGGACAATGTCTGTTATCGAGAAGGAATCTCGATCAAACACCACCGCCTGCTGGCGCATGGTAGTGTCGGTTTCTTACTGTGGTGGTTTGTAGTAAGCCTACCGACAAAACCTAAATCTCTTGTTCCTCCCAATCCTTATCCTTATGGAGACTGCTCTTTCTATTTTGTGCTAATCGTGTGTGTTTTTTTTCCATTGATGCTCTTTCTTGCTTGCAACCCAACCTTTCGTAGTAAAACTAGCCTGCTCATGTCAGCTGCAAATATCGTAGTCCGAGGTTTGAACCTACCCAGAGATTGCCGAACATAATGACTTTTATCTGTTTACAACCATCTTTGCAGGGATTCTTATCATTCTTGGCGATACTCGTTCCTATTTGTCTACTAGCTGGTGCTGAGAGTTTCTCGGCGGCGGAATTTCTCTCTATACCGATGTTCATTTTCGTGAGCCATTTAGCTCTCAATCACGCTGGTGCAGAAATCACCTACGGTGAAATTTCTCTAGACTGTGATAGTCCAATTTTCTTTAAGTTCGCGTTGTTGCTTTGTAAGTGATATCGAAACTTGAAACGTGAAACGACGCAGTGATGCCGACCAACTTGTCTTACATTCCTTTACAGCCACCCTCACATGGTTTATTCAAAAACTTGTTTTTAGCAAGACCGAGCTCAAATGGGTGTCTCAAAACAGCTCGAAGTATAATTTTTTTTCCTTCAGAGGAAGTTAAGACATTTTCAAAAGTAATTCAAAATTTTCATGGGAGAGGTTTGAACCCCTAACACAGCCCCCCTCCCCCCTCTGGCGCACGGGCCTGATCGTTTGGCATAAGTTGCAATATACATTAAATTCTCTATTATGTTAGGTGTTGACACCCAATACACTAGTTCCTAGCCCTCATGTTCAAGTAATCCGGGCAAACAAGAGGATCACAGGTTTCTTTGCGAACTTATTTGGCATGCAGATTCAAAGAAATGCTCATGTTTGAAGGAAGGTATCAACCCTTAAGTTTGAGTAATCCACACAAACAAGAGGATCAGTTTACTTGAGAGGGCTATTTGGTATACAAATTCAAAGAACTCATGTTTGAAAGAAGGAATCAACCCTTATGTTTCTGGAAACCGGTTACTGATGTCGATGCCGCGAACGAGTAAAGGGCGAACACGAAATTATTGCGACACATTCAACCATTGGGTAAAAATCAACCAAATTTTGCACACTTTCTCATTGATGTGTATTGTTTACATGCTGTCAAACTCGAAATCGTGTTTTTCGATTCAACGAAAATGGAGGTGAACCAACGCGAGTCGAGAGAGGGATCATCCATAAATGACGTAGCATTATATGGGGGAGGGGGGAGTTTTGTATTTTGTGATGATGTGTGACGACAGGGGGGTAGGGGGTCATGTCATGCTACGTAGCTTTTTTAAGGGGGAATAGAATAGATTTAAAAAAAAAAAATACGGCGACAAGGGGGGGGGGGGGCAGAGTTACCGTCAAGCTACGTAATTGCCAGTGGGTATTTAGAGGTTTGTGACGAAATGCTACGATGGGGGAGGGAGGCGTTAAAAATCACTCAAAAAATGCTACGTCATTTATGGATCATCCCAGAACAAATTCTTTCCAAAAACCTGGAATTTCCTGACCTGTCGCACCGGCAGATGGGAAAAATGTTGAACATTCACCATTCAACCGTCTCCAGAGTGTTGAAGCGGTTACAGGAGCGGTTGACGTTGGACCACGGCAAAGGAGCTCGAAGAAAACCGGTACCGGAGAACAAAAAGACGGAGGGAAAGGTGAAGCGGATGATTAAAGCAAATCCCAACGTCTCAAGCCGTGATTTGGCTAAAAAGATCGGCATGTTGCAGAGCTACATCCAGAATGCAAATAAGAGAGCTGGACTACATACATACAAGGTACAGAACTTCCCAAACCGCGATGAGCGGCAACAATCGACGGCTAAAACTCGGACACGGAAGCTCTACGAGAAGATGTTGACAAAATATGGCTGCTGTGTGATGGACGACGAAACGTATACAAAAACCGATTTTAAGCAAATTCCGGAGTTGGAGTTTTTCAACGGCAAGAGCAAGTTCTATGTGGACGACAAATTTAAGAAGAAGAAAATGTCGAAGTTCGCCTCCAAATATCTCATTTGGCAGGCCATCTGCTCTTGCGGACTGAAGAGTGAGCCTTTCGTGACAAAGGGCTCAGTAAATGGCGAGATCTACAAATCTGAGCGCTTCGAGAAGCGCCTTTTTCCGTTCTTGCAGCAGCACGACGAAGTTCCGCTATTTTGGCCAGATTTGGCATCATGCCACTATTCTAAAAGTGTCCTGGAGTGGTATGAGGCCAATTCTGTCAATTTTGTTCCAAAGGACATGGATCGTCAAACTGTCCGGAGCTGCGCCCGGTGGAGCAATGCTGGGCAATGATGAAGCGGGAACTTCGGAAGAGCAAGAAGACAGTCAAAGACGAGAAGGACATGTTAAGAAAATGGAAAAAAAACTGAAAAACTGGTACCAGATGACACTGTAAAAACTTTGATGGAGGGCATCAAGCGAAAATGCATTCAATTTTACACTCAAGGCTCCATCGATTAACTTTTCATTTGATTTTTCAAGTAAATATATGTATAAAACTACTCTAAAATTTTGGTTTGATTTTAAACATTATAAGAAAATTGGCATGACATTTTCGGTGTCGCAATAATTTCGTGTTCGCCCTTTATTGTTCCAAAGACGACAGAGCTGGTGGTTTGATCTTTTGCTTTGAGCCGACAGCAACCGGGAAATCACAGCGGACCACGATGATTATGATGACGATGATGATGATGTGCTCAATTTCCAGACGCTGTGACAGGACATCGGAATCTTTTTGTTGGAATTATATTAATAGTAAACGGTTTTATATTATGTTTAAGTGCATGCGGTATTCGGGTTAATGACATTCGGGGAAGTGGTCTATTTGGGTTTATAGCATTCGTGTAAATGGTCCATTCGTGAAAATGGTCCATTCGTGAAAATGGTTTTCGGAATGTTATAGAACCCTGAAATTATTGCACACAAATTCGATTCCGGACCTCCAGAACCCCTCCATTGAATCCTCCGCTGATGCGAGTTAAATGTGTTTTTAAGACAGACTAATAAATTATGACAAAAGTTTAATAACTCCGCATCGACATTCTGTATATGTTTAATACACGTCAAGTTCTGTAAACAATAAAATTATATTTATCTAACAAAATTGAACAGAGTTGGAGGGGAACCGTTCACCGCACAAAATGGTCTAACCCTAGAAAGACTGAAAGTGTTTGTTCGTCTTTGCATATGTGTATGCAATAATTCAAGAACTCAACTTACCTAAACAGCAGCATCAGACCGTCCAAGAACGATCTGAAATTGTTGTGACGGCTGATGGCAGTATCCGGGTCTAACTCAATATTTCCGAACACCTAAGATGGTGGAGAGAGATACTTTGATAAAACTCATCCTCAAACAAATCCAATGCACGTTACAAACCTGCATTCCTATGATTGCATAGATAAAGAACAGCATTGCAATCAGCAAACATACATAAGGCAGTGCTTTGAAAGATTGAACGAAGGTCCACAGCAGAATGCGGATGGTGTCCCCTTGGCGGAGTAGTTTGATTAAACGGGCAGCTCGGAACAGTCGCAAAAATCCAACGTTGAAGGAATTTTCCTAAATAAGCATACTATCATTAATCGTGCTCAAAATCATACTTTTCGATGATCTTACCCAAAGAAGCAAGATTAGAGCATCCACTATACTACCAATTACGGTGATCAAGTCGAAAACGTTCCACGCATCTTTGAAAAAGTTCTGTAACAATCCAAAAAATTAACATATAAATTCCATTGTTCTATCATCATACATACCCTTGCACCAAATCCAATTATTTTGAGAACGGTTTCTACACTAAACATTCCAGTAAATATCATGTTGAGGTACTTCATAAAGTTCTCTAGTTTTTTGTTCTGGTCGTGACACTGAAAAAATCAAACAATTTCACATATACTAACTCATCATTTCGAACTAGAAGAGAGCGAGATCCAAAGCACGTGTTTGTTACACATGCGCAGCACGTGGCTATGGTACTCTCCTTATCGTATTCCCTGGCACTCATACTGACCTTCATCATAAGCAGTAGGGTATTGAACACAATCAGTGACATGATAAAGTACTCGAACGGTGCTGATACAACGATTCGCCATACGGTGTACTTGAACCCGGAATGTTTGGTGGGAATGTATCGTTCCAGCGGTCTAGCACCGATTGTGAAGTCGATACAGGATTTCTGTTGCGATCAGAAATGTTCATAACTAAACTGCCACATGAAAAGTAAAATAACATACCTGGTTCTTATCAATCTCACCGTCCTGCAATTCTGCTTCACCCTGTTCCTGGAATGTGATGATAATCAAGGCAACGAAAATGTTCACGAAGAAGAATGGAAACACTACGAAGTACACGATGTAGAAGATGGACATTTCGATGCGAAAGTTTTGGATTGGTCCCTCATCCTCGTAGGTAGCTGCCATCGAGTTCTGGAGAACTCTGGAAACGAAAATCAAGTGTGAGTTCGTGCAGAACATAACTTATGGGTCCAATTGAAGGCTCCGTCACTGACGTAAATCCAGTCAGTGACGAAGCATTCCGTTTGAACCTTTACAAGCATAACTTACTGTGGCCATCCTTCACCGGTCTGTACAGCAAACAGCGTCAGCATGGCGGTCGCAACATTGTCGTAGTTGAAGTACTGGGTTCTCCATTCCCGTTTGGCAGCTCGTGGCAGTCCGTCTACATCGTCGAAAACGAAATACGAACCTCTATCGGATGCAAATAGACAATTACAAAATCCTTCCAATAGCTCCTTATCAATACTTACTGGCAGTCATGGAAATTGTGTTTGCTATCGTCGGTACAGTAGAAGAACTTTCCGTTGAATAGCTGTACCGCGATGACAGCAAAGATGAACTGAAACAGAATGTACACAATCAGGATGTTAATGACATTTTTCAGCGAACCGACGACACAGTCGAAGACCGCTTTCAGTTTCGGAACTCGTTTGATTGTTTTGAGGGGGCGCAGCACGCGCAGTACCCGCAGTGATTTGATCGTGGATAGATCTGAACCGGCGTCACTGCCGCTGATGTCGAAGCCTATACTAACGACCGCACAGCCGACTACTGCGGCGTCCATGATGTTCCATATTTCGCGCAGGTAGCTTCCCGGGTGCAGAATAACACCCAAATCGATGACCTTCAGTAATAATTCGATTGCAAAGACTCCCGTAAATGCGTAATCCACGTTGTTAAGCACCAAGTTCCGGGGTGCGTTCTCCTGGACTGGATCTTCAGCGGCCAGCGCGATCGAAGACAGTGAAATGACGATCATGATGAAAAAGTCAAAGTATCGCAGATTAACCACCCAATGAGCCGCGCGACGCATTCTGTAGTCGGGAGGGAGACGATTAATCAACGGTTGAGCTTGAGATTAGCGAACCTAAGCAACTTACGGGTTGGTCGATGAGAACACAAACATACACGAATACGGCAGCATGGGTTTAGGTCCTTCCGTTTGTTCCTCCTCCTCCTCTTCCTTCTTCTCATCCTTCTTCGCTTCTTTCTCCTTCTCCGCTTCCACTTCCTCCGTCGTGGGTGTACCATCTTTGGCTTTTTGCAGTGCTTCCATCTCCTTCTCCAGTTCCATCTGCTGTTTCTCCTTGTCTCGTTCCTGCTGCTGCTCTTCTGCTGCGGTTAGTTCTTGTGCGTTCGCCAGATTGTCGACAGCGATAGCCAAGAATACGTTCAGCAGGGTGTAGTTACCGAACAATGTCAAGATGATAAAATACAGGGAGTAGACCATCCCGCTTTTATGTCCGCCCTGTGAGTTGATTCCGAGATACATGACCTCGTTCCAATCCTCACCGGTAAGGATCTGGAACACGGTGAGTAGTGCGATGGTGAACGTGTTAAAGTTAGTCGGTGGTATGCCTTCCGGGAGGATAAACTGCCCTCCAAACAGCTGCATTCCGAGCAGCGCGAATATCAGTATGAACAGAAAGAGCAAAAACAGCAACGAGATAATCGAACGCATAGAACTGAGCAAAGAGATAACCAAGTTACGAAGCGAGGACCAGTACTTGGTGACCTTGAAGATACGCAGCAACCGGAGGGCTCGCAGCACGGAAATACCGAAGGAACCCTCTTTGTAGGCGGACCAAACCACCTCGAAGATTGAACCAGCGATAACGATGCAATCAAACCGGTTGAAGGCCGACTCGAAGTAGATGCGTGGTCCGAGCGCGTAGATCTTGATCAACATCTCACACATGAATAAGCCTAGGAACGCAAATTCGGCGTAGTCTAGAACAAGAAAGAATTCCGCATTCGTAAGTGCTATCTAGTGTCTAACAACAGGATGGGCGGGGAGAGGGCAGATTATTGAGACAGCAATCACACAGATGACGGTGAGTTACAAAATTAGACAGGAAGCGTGTTCCCTGCAGAGGTTCCGTTACTTCCAGGTGAGACTGGCATTGAGAAGGCTAGAAGAATCGTACACGTTTTATTCCGGCAAATAGCTATCAGGAAGGGCTAAGTACAACATAACATAACTAAAACTAGATTAACTCTACCATAGTTCTATACTGGAAGGTTTCTCCAGCAATGTTTTGCTTTTACTGGATAACAGGCGGAAGGTTGTCTAATGGAACTGGCTACGAGAAATAGTCTAGAACAGCTTTCCAAACAATAACGTGCTTTTAATTTGCTCAAGAAATCTACTATTTAATGCCGGTTAGTGTATTTATTGACTGCAGAGATTCTCCGAAGTTGTTGATTGGAAGTTGGTTTCTTGGTCAAATTGATATGTCATAAATAACTGAATAACAAGTAAACGAAACTCTAAGATGATAACAGTAACGATCGAGTACAGATAGATGATACTTCTTGTCGGGTAATTAGCAAAGAAGCCCAAACACTTTTTCTTGGCAACACTCTCGAACGAATTTACTAATAATAGTGAATAATTGTATCGATGTTTGGTACTCTAGATAGTATTGTATATGGATATTAACACGATTGGTGTCAATTTTGTGTTCTGTTCTTTTGCAAAAGTATACTGAATTTAGGTCGGTGTAAAAATCGTAACGATAACCTACTAATTAGATCGTTAACAATGAATTGAGCACCTATCAAGCAGTGTGCTCTTTTTCCAAATTTTCGATTAAAATTTTGTTAACCTCTTCAATTCAATGTTGATTATAAACAATAATGTTTTGATCCCATTCGTTTCCGAGCTCTTGATCGAAACAGATCGTATTTTTGTGATGTGCGTAGTGTGAATAGGTATAAATCGCTAGTGAAGGTCAACCATTGTTTTGGGCAGAGCCCTTTGTTCGTCGATGCGGTGCCTAGACTGGTGAAGTGTATCGCAGAAGATTAGTATACTTCAATACACAGAAATTCTTTATTAGTGTTTATTTCTTATAAGTCTCTTTAAATCAAAAATTGGAATTGGAATTTCTGCAATAAACTAATCAAACCGAATTTCTAGTATTCTCTTGGTTTGTCCTAGATAACCTTCATTATAGAGAGACGAAAATTTTTTTTCGAGTTGGGGAGTCTTGCTAGGATATGGTGGTGCAAGGCAATGTTGGGCTCTGCTAAACTTCTGTAAAAGCCATATAAATTCGAAAGCAGCTCCGTCGAAGCGACTCGGGGCCGTTTCCGCTAAGGTTTCATCTAAAACTTTAGCATAAAGCACCCGAACTCAACTGAAGTGCCAACCGACACATAAGGATCGATACCAGTAAAATCCTAATTACATAATACTGGCGGCAGAACACGGATGTGAATAAGGATTTCATCAAAATTGATGTACGGATCGACAGCCGGGCCACGTACCACAGGCCGACATGTGCAGAGATACAAACGGGAATCTTCTCACGGACCAGTGTGAGGTCATCCAGAGGTGGCGGCAGCACTACGAAGAACACCTGAACGGCGATGCAGCAGACGACGAGGATGGCACGGTAACGCGCCTGGGAGCACGCGCGGAAGACATTACACTACCGGCTCCGGATCTCCAAGAAATCCAGGAGGAGATTAGCCGGCTCAAAAATAATAAAGCCGCTGGGGTTGACCAAATACCAAGCGAACTACTAAAACACGGTGGCGAGCCACTGGCTAAAGCGCTGCACTGGGTGATTACCAAGATTTGGGAGGAGGAGATTTTACCGGAGGAGTGGATGGAAGGTGTCGTGTGTCCTATCTACAAAAAGGGCGACAAGCTGGATTGCTGTAATTACCGAGCAATCACCCTGCTGAACGCCGCCTACAAGGTACTCTCCCAAATACTATGCCGTCGACTATCACCAATTGCAAGAGAGTTCGTGGGGCAGTACCAGGCGGGTTTCATGAGCGAACGACCTACCACGGATGTTCGCTCTTTGTCAAGTACTGCAGAAATGCCGCGAGTACAATGTGCCCACACATCATTTGTTCATCGACTTCAAAGCCGCATACGACACTATCGATCCAGATCAGCTATGACAGATTATGCACGAGTACGGATTCCCGGACAAACTGACGCGATTAGTGAAGGCGACGATGGATCGGGTGATGTGCGTAGTACGTGTCTCAGGGACGCTCTCGAGTCCCTTCGAATCACGCAGAGGGTTACGGCAAGGTGATGGTCTCTCGTGTCTGTTATTCAACATCGCGCTGGAAGGTGTAATAAGAAGAGCAGGGATCGACACGAGTGGTACGATTTTCACAAAGTCCGTTCAGCTACTTGGCTTCGCCGATGACGTTGATATTATTGCACGAAATTTTGAGAAGATGGAGGAAGCCTACATCAGACTGAAAAGAGAAGCCAAGCGCGTCGGACTTGCCATCAACACATCGAAGACAAAGTACATGATAGGAAGAGGTTCACGAGAAGAGAATGAGAACCGCACGCTTCGAGTTTGCATCGGTGGCGACGAAATCGAGGTGGTTGAAGAGTTCGTGTACTTGGGCTCACTGGTGACCGCCGACAATGATACCAGCAGAGAGATTCGTAGACGCATCGTGGCAGGAAATCGTGCTTACTTTGGCCTCCGCAAGACACTTCGGTCGAACAGAGTTCGCCGTCGTACGAAGTTGACCATCTACAAGACGCTGATTAGACCGGTAGTTCTCTACGGGCACGAGACCTGGACCATGGTCGTGGAGGACCAACGCGCACTTGGTGTCTTCGAACGGAAAGTGCTGCGTACCATCTACGGTGGAGTGCAGATGGAAGACGGCACATGGAGACGGTGAATGAACCATGAGTTGCATCGGCTGTTGGGGGAGCCGCCCATCTGTCATACCGCGAAAATCGGACGACTACGGTGGGCCGGGCACGTAGCCAGAATGTCGGACAATAGCCCGGTGAAAACGGTTCTCAATTGCAATCCGACCGGTACAAGAAGACGTGGCACGCAGCGAGCACGATCGATCGACCAGGTGGAAGACGATTTCCGGACCCTTCGCAGACTGCGTGGCTGGCGACGCGCGGCCATGGACCTAGTGGAATGGAGGAATCTTTTGTATACGGCACAGGCCACTTCGGCCTTAATCTGTTAATAAATAAAAAAATCGACAGCCACGCCATTCCACTACCCTAGTGACACTTTTCCGAAGCGGCGAGTAGGCTAATGGTGCTGGTGGCCCCCCGTCCCAATAAAACTTTGGTACTACTTTCGAAACCTGGCACCTTAGCCTCCCACAGGCTCAGTCGAACATTCCTGAATATCGCCGATTTGGCTTTGAACGCGGAACCCCATGAAGGACCGCGTCAACCCTCGCATGCGACCTCACTGCTTGCAACCATGGGATCATATAGATCATATAAACTACTTATTACGGGCTTAGATATCGGCTTGGAGTTGAAACCCAAAAAACATGGAAGAAGGCAACAAATTCTAACGAAGTAAGTGTGGTGAACCCGTTCATCAAAGGTGGACTAGTGAGGTCGCGGGCCCAGTAAAACGACCAACAAAAAATGCAGCCAAAACAACAGCAGTAGCGTGAGCAGCCCCGAGAGGCCATGCCGAGCACGAGCCGCGACATACTAATAGGAAGCCAGGAAAAGCTAGGGTTTTAGATGCGCCTAAATCAGGCCTTAACCAAGAAGACCAAAAAATCGAAGAACTCTATGAATTCATAAAACGCAAGGGCAATGTGCATGGACAGATCAGGGATCTAGTGATTCGCATCATATCCGCCGTAGCAGCGTTACTGGAGAGAGCTGAAAAGGCACTAAAGACCACGAAGATAGCGAAGGCAGAAGCCTGTGAGACGCCGAATAATGACCGATATTTCTGTTCTGTGAAAAGAGTAAGGGAAACACCAGGAGAGGAGGAGACAGTGAAACAACCGATCAATGAAGAGTGAATGGCGAACCACAGAAGAGAGAATGAAAACAATAGAAAGAAAAGGACGAAAATAAGAAAGAAGACTCTTGGCCGGTTCGGGAGGAGTATAGGGGTGAGGTTCTAGTCGCAAAAGCAAACGACGGCGTGACGTACGCTGCGATCCTTAAAGGGTGAGAAAGGATCCCAAGCTTAAGGAGCTGGGGGAAACGTATTAAGAACCAGGTACTCAGAAAGGCGATAGGTTATTCGAGCTGAAGAAAAAATCATTGATCAAGAACTCGACCTGCCGCGAACTCGTGGCAGAAGCGGTGGGAGGAGAAGCAAATGTTAGAGCTTTAGTTCAGGAAGCAGTGGACAATTGCACGAATCTGGATGAGATCACAACGGAAGACGAAGTGAGGAGCGCGCTAATAGAGCAATATTACCTGGAGAAATAGCAGATGCTAATCAGGTAGAGGATAGCATGCAGTGTCACACAGACAGCAGCGATACGCTTATCGCCAGCTGCTGCCAACCAGCTTATGTCGACCGGTAAGTTCAAAGTCATCAAAGATGGTTGATGTGCTCGCTACGATTGATCCCTAGAGCCACTAAATAACCGGAGAGGTGTTTCGGGTGCCAGGGTTTCGCCCATCAGACAAGAAACTGTAGGCGTCCGAACAGATCCGATTAGTGCAGAAAATTCGGGGAGAAGGGACAAATAATGCAACCGAAATGCTTGCACTGCACACATGAGAGCGGAAAGAACCACATGACGGAAGGCTTCATATGTCAAGAGTACAAAAATACGAAGGTAGGCTAACGCTGATGTCGATAACCCGGCTTAATCTCAATGAGTTCTGCAGAGAAGTAGACGCTAACCCCTGGAGCAATGCTTGGCCAAGATCAAGGGTCCAATCACGCCATTGGAAATGTGCGCCGACAAACTGAAAAATATTCGTGGACGATCTTCTTTCGAAGCACAACCCAACCGCATGGCCGCTTATACCGTACGTTGATGTAGACGGTGGAAATGCTGGTGACAATCAAGTTTCCAACGAGGACATCCTTATAGCGGCGAATGGGCTGAAAGCGAAGAAAACTCACGCACCAGATGGTATCCCCAACTTTGCACTGAAGATCGCGATCCTTGTTTTTCCGGACATGTTCAGGATAGTCCTACAGAAATGCCTGGACGAAGACTATTTGCCGGGTAGATGGAAAAACCAGACGCTGGTGCTGCTGCCAAAAACAGAGAAACCACCAGGATCGTATCGGCCTGTATACCTACTGGATATTCTTGGTAAACTTCTGGAAATGGCATCCTCAACAGGCTGACAACCTACGCTGCAAGTGATTACGGACTATCGCAGAGGTAGTTTTGAGAGTGATCTCGACGGTGGACGCCATCCGCACAGCATAGCGTCATAGCGCTGCACAGACTGCGAGTCCCGGACTATTTGTGCAATGTTCTGAGAAGTTATTTACAGAACCGATTACTAGTCTACGACACGAACGGGGAGTACCTCAGGGCTCCATACTCGACCCTCGACTGTGAAATATAATGTACAACGGAGTCCTAATACTGCAACTGCCCTGAGTCGTCGCGTTCGTCGTCTTTGCAGATGATAACCGGCGAGACCCTCGAGACGGAGAAGGAGGTGGTGCTGGTCAGCTGATAAAAAAATCCAGCGTGTCGTGATCAGCGTCGGCGGACACTCAATCCCATCGCTGCGTGCGCTGAGGCACCTGGGTATGATGGTTGACGATCGGTTAAATTACAAAAGCCATGTCGCTTATGTATGCGAGACGGCTGCGAGGACAACTAGCATTTTGGCACGGATCATGCCGAACATTGGAGAAGCAAGATGCAGCACGATACGTCTCCTGGCGGGTGTCTCATCCTCAATACTCAGGTGCGGCGTACCGGCCTGGGCTGCTGCACCGAACTCACTGAAGCGGAACCGGACGAATTTGAGAAACACGTTTCCCATAATGCCTGTTCGTGTCGCGAGTGTGTACAGAACAATATCGTCGGAAGAGGTATGCGTCATCTGCATCGCTCTGACGGAGGACGTGGAATGCTAGCAGCAAAAAATTTTGGACATGCTTCCTCACCCCTTTACCCCTTTACCCGGCCTCGGTTCGAAGAAGTTCGAAGGGGAATGCCTGGTGTGGCGGTTAACAACATCGTCGAATAGATGTGCCACCATGAACATATCTGGAATGCTGTTAACAGAGTGGTTACGAGTATACTCTCCGAGTTGCATGGAAAATGGCCGAGGGACGAACAAAGTAGCGCCATCGGCTAGAAAGCCGCCTTGAAACCACAATTCAGTCAGTACACACTAGGTCCACCACCAGTTCGGGTCGTCGGGGCGTCAGTAAACCGGACATCAGGCTTCACCGGAATCGTCGGACGTACCTCGACTCCCTGCCGGGTACCTCGTCAGTACGCTAAATCCACCGACGGGGATTGGAGCGAGTAGTCCGCGTCGAATAGCTAGCAGTGGGTCGTGGGGGTGCCAGTGAACCGAAGGCTACGCTCCAACCGGACTCGCTGCACATATCTCAACACCTACGGGATGGCCCGTTGGGTAGCCTAGGTCCACCGCAGGGGACTATATCGAGTAAATCGGGACGAAGCAGGGAACTAAATGGTTCACGGAAACGAACATCGGTATAGGGAGAACTCTACAGTAGAGTAGATTCGCCGCCGTAGACTATCCGACTATATCGTGACAAAAATGGGAACTAATTGGCTCACGGACAAACACCGATATCGAGAGAAATACCACTACCGGGAAACTCTCAGTCGGAGTAGGGTAGTTCACTGCCGGATAATATCCAAGTCAATCTCGATAAAGCTGGGAGCCAAATGACTCATGGATGTAGAGATAGAGACAAGAAGCAAGAGAAGAGTCGAAAGTTAAATCAAAGCTCAAAGGTAGAACCATTTCATGGATCAAGTGAAGCTCCGAGATAGAGCAGAAGAAAGAGGAGCGACAAAAGTACAATGAGCCCTTTCCCGCGAAGTAATACCTTGACGTAGTTCCGTGGGGGAGTAGGGCGAAAAAAGAGTAAGGAGTGTCCATAAGCGTACCCAGTTAAACTCATTCCGGAACCGGTTCGGATTTCTGAATGGAGTCATTATGGATTCCAAATCAAATGCAACAACCGATTCCGACTCAGAATCGGTTGTTGTATTTGATTTGGAATCCATACTGACTCCATTCAGGATTTCGAATCAAATTCCGAATGGTTTGACCGGGTACCAGCTGTTCGAACGCTAGCTGTCATATAGGAGTATAAACGAAATGCAGTTCGTTTCGTTTTTTGTCCTTGGCCGTTAAATTTGCAAAATAGGAACGGATAACGCAATCAACTAGATTCGAACCGAGCCTCATACTCTACCGGATGGATTCCCTCGTAACAGGATGAACCTAAACGACACACTGCAGCTGACGGACCGTACACTTTGCTAAACCAAAGTATCTTCGAGAAAAATAAGACCATGTTTTGGTTTTACTTAAATATTTCTCCACTAAAAAATTTTGCTTAGTATATAGAATAATGTTTATTACGTTTCATAACAAGTGACGAGTGTTTTGTGCCGGTTTAGATAGTTATTACTTTTTATCCTTACGAAAAAATGGCTAAGAAATGTGATGAAAACGAACCAAATTTATCAAAAAGAATGTGTTCCGACCAAGAAAATGTAATTCTTTTGGTCATTTCCGAGGATCGTGGAACGAACATTGTAGATGTAAATACTAGAAGTTAGCTGCGAACTTTGTCAAGGTTCTGCAACGAGATGAAGTACCAGAGCAAAAACAAAATGTGCGTATAGTATGTTACTGTAGGAGTGTGTCGCATATATTTTTTTGATAACGGGATTAGAATGTGATTGCAAGTTGACACATCACACCAAATATTCGAGCGATGTCATGAAAAAGTTCAAGGCGTGTTGGCTACCGAATGTGACCCACAAAACTCAATTGGTGACTATGTATGTATGCGTTCACGGCTCATGTCAGCACCATTTAACAAATAAATGCAAGTTTTGCACGTCACAGAGATAATAGGATGAAATGCGCCACTTGCTAGTATATGCTTGGTAGGACCCGACCGGGAAGTACCATCTTATGTAGTGTGTTTAGTGCAAATAAACTATTGAGCAATGAGAACAATGAGAACAGTGAAACACTTAGCTCGCGATTTTCATGAATCCAATGACCATAGATCGTGTCCACGGCGGTAAGAGAGTACTCACATAAAAACATTGACAGCCACGGTGGCTGTCCGTAGTGTTCAACCGCCACGCAGATGGTGTTCAGAAACACCAGCACTATCACGAACCAGTAGAACCATTGCGTTTTCACAGTGTGCCTAATGCAATAGCGGAAGCGCTTCTCGGCCTGCCAAAATCCGGATTTGGCTGGTTTCTTTTCCTTCTTAAGGATACCTTCGTCCCCGGACTCGGTGGTGGCTTCTTCGTCATCCGTCTCGGAAGACTTGGATTTACCGAGGTTTTTCAGTTTTTTCCGTTTTGCTGCTGCCTTCTTACGAGCCTCCATTATGTACATGCGTTCCTCGTCGGTTGTGCGATCCTCGGCCAAAATAATCTCTTCCGCCTTGCAGATCCATTCGACGAATCCGTTCAGCTCTTTTTCCAGCTGTTGCTGGCGACGCAGCTTCAGAAACTCCTGCCGATTTTCGACCTTTTCTCGCTCTCGAGCAAATTCACTGCAAAGATAAAAACGTCCGTTAATAAACACATTGACGGATGCATAGTTTAAAACTTACCCGCTGAGGACACCGAGAACTAAGTTGAGCATAAAAAATGAACCAATAATAATCAAAGGCACAAAATATACCCAATTAAAGGTTGAGCCTAGAGCATCGTTTGTCTGTAGGATAAAAAGTTGAAATATTAAAAAACCTTGCTCAAATCTATTCCAAGCTAGTCTTCTTACCCAGTACATGGTTGACGTCCAACCTTCCATCGTGATGCACTGGAACACGGTCAACATGGCGAAGCCGATGTTGTCGAAGTTCGTGATGCCATAGTTGGGACCGTCCCACTGCTCGATGCACGCACTCTCGTTGTGGTTGCATAGGTGCACTCCGGCTGGCAGTTCGACGTTCATCGTGTCGTCGTCGTCGTAGCAAGGCGTCGGCATGTCACCTTCTTCAACAATTTCCACTGCAATCGAGAGAAGGTCATTCATTAGGCGCCACAGTTGAGCAATTGCATTCCAAGCAGATGAATTACTTACAGGCATTTTCTAAGCTATAACAACTTTTGTGCAAAGCACCCGAGTAAAATTCTAATCCTATAATTGCGAATATAACGATTGCGAACAAGACTAAGAGTCCGATCTGTAGCAACGGCGCCATAGCTTTGATGATGGATTTCAACACAACTTGTAGACCTTTTGGTGGGGGAGTAATGAAACGGGAATTAACGTACGTTACAGAGACTAAACTTTTGTTTTCGAAATGGATGACTACAACTCAAAATTTGACTATTCTATAATTGGTTTGAGTAACTGAAATGTAAAACTAAGCGTCAACTTTTATCGCTAGTGATTCTATAAGCTTCTACAGGTGAGAAAATAAATCTACGTTACTAAGGGATGAATAAATTGCTAAAAGGGTGAGCAGAACGAAACGGAAGAAAAACTATGACTGTCGGGGTACGCTACGCGTTCCCCTATTTACGCTATTCTACTCACTAGGAACTCCAGAAACTAATTTCAACGGTCGCAACACACGAATCGACCTTAACGTTCTGAGATCTACTTCGAGCGGAAGAGGGAGCAATGTGACGAGCCTATAAAAATGTATTCGACATTGGTAGGAGCACTGAGAGGTTGTTGGAGGATTCGAGAAACGTAACTCCTATCTTGAACGTCATATTCTAAATTTATCAAAGCGCCTAAATATATACAAATATTTATATATGGATAACATGATAGTATTTACCGAACTGTGTTACAAAATCAAACGAACGAGATTATCATTTAGTTGAATTTGTTTTGCTACCCTCCGACTGTCTAATCTAATTGAAATTATAAAAATAATATTCACATAATAATGTTGCGACGAACATTAGAGTTGTTTTCAAAATGTGTTATGTGTCAATATCAAATATTTGATTCACGAATTCAAGAGCAGACATCGTAGCCGGAAATTCTTCTTAGAAGGATTTCATTGTAAATCTTAATAATTTGTATCATGTATCATAAAGTTTTTGTTTTATAAAATATCCTTAACAAGCAAAGCATCTGTGTGGTGTCCGGCGGGCTAACATTTTTTACACTATTTCAGCCAAGAATAGTTTTATCTCTATGCTGGAAATCTGCTCCCATGTCGTAAGCGGCGACTAACAACATGCTAGGAGTTCCTAGGTCAAGGTATTGCTCCGTTTCGAAGACTTGAACTGGACCTGGTTTTGCTTCATAGCATTTATCCATTCTATATTGAGTGAATCACTGACATATACATAGTCACCTGTTCTGATTCGCTATTCCCGATTGTGTACCAACATTATAGATTCCTTCTGGCGGTTGTACAATAGCCTAAACAGTGGTAAACATTTCAACACTCCAGAACTTCACTCTGTAAGAAAACGTACGGCCTTCGCAAGCTAAAACTTCGTAAAATCGCACTCCTGGTTCTCTATTCAAAATCATCCAGTTCAGTACTCTGTGTCACTCTTTCGAGTTTGAACTGCTCATATGATAGTCGTCTTTGTCAGTATTGCTCTTCTCCCATACATTCTTCTTCGGGGCCACCGACGGATCAAAAGCCCTTGTCGTAGTGTTTGTTATGTTTATTACGCATAATAAACATGTCGTTTGCAATTTGACATTCAACCCAATTATGGAAACGTGTCTGATAGGGAGAGTGGAGATGCCAACTTGTAATTAACATTTCGCAGTGAGTTTCTTCACATTCATTTGGGATATATTTTTTTTTACTTTTTGTACGCTTGCTTTGTACTGCAAACTTTGGAAATGATCATTGAAGTGTTAATAAGAAGCAATACTTCCGATGGCCGATTGTTCGGAGTTCAAATTGCTCGTTTCGAATTATCGGAAATTAATCGCTTGCGATTTTCGTACATATTGCTAGAATCATATTGACTATAGATATTATATTCTACGTGGCATTATCCTTTTATGTAAAGCCTAAGCTATCAGAATCCGACACTAACTTAGTTACAGGACTAAACATTTCTTAAAAAACCTGTTTTAATCCACCTAGCGGTGCAATTGTGCCTTTCTCAATCATGAGCACGAGAATTTTTTAGTTACTTATATTTATTAAAAGCTTTCAAATGTATACATTACAATTTTATTATTCATGACTTGACAACTATATACAAGAAAAGAAATCATTATTTGAGTTCTAAAATTTTGCAAAAGAAAAACCAGCCACGGTAATATTGAATTGAAAAATGGAGCGAAATCGGCAAAGTCCCAAAAAGTCGATTTTTATAAAAAAAAAATCGAGATAACATAAAATCTCGACGTTTCATGCATTTTAAAAATGTTTGGCATCAAAAATACGAATTCGATTTCTGAAGTTTCATGGGGTCCCTTTGAAAAAAAAATTTTGTGTTCCGTATTGTATGGGAATTTCATATGTGACCGGACGGTTCAGTGAATATTTCCGGAACCATATAAGCGGTCCGTGCGAAATTTTATAGACATCTGTGGGGATAATATAGCTATCATTTGGGACTAAGTTTGCGACAATCGGCCCAACCATTTCCGGGAAATTGATGTGAGTTCGTTAATTTTGAAAAATGGCCGCTTCACCCGGGCACTTCCGGAACCGTCTATGGTGGTCAATGTAGCCAACGAAAGTTTGGTTGGCCGTCGGTGACCTAGAACTACAAATTTAAGTCGTTTGAGAGACATTTTAGCGAAATGTTTACCTTTTTTGCTTTCATCGGAGTATCGGTTTGAATCGCAATTTGCTATGTGATCGCACGCCACAGCCTATAACTCCGGAACCGGAAGTCGGATCAGGATGAAATTAAATAGCCATTTACGGGGGCGCGACACCTTTCATTTGAGACTAAGTTTAATTGAATCGGTCTATCCATCTCCGAGAAACCGACGTGACTGTTATTCTGAATTTGGATACTTCCGCCGGGGCTTCCAGAACCGATGATGGTGGCCAATGTGGCCAAAAAGACTTTGAATGGATGTTAGTGACCTAATACTACAAATCAAAGTAGTTGTGGTCATATTTTGGAAAAATTTTCACTTTTATACTGTTACCGTTTGGGTACTTTACCCTATGCAGCTTTGGGATGTGAGTAAGAGAGTGAGTGCCGGATAGGTCATACTGCTGTCGCATATCAATGAGTGCTGATAGGTGAGCGACTATCTGCCATAAAATCATAATTAGTCGATAAAAAATTAGTATAGATATATATGTGTAGAATAAATAAATTAATTTAAGGATGCTAAGAAATGATTAAATGTAGCAAATTTAATATTTATTGGGATACATGATAAAAATAATTAAAATACTCCACTTTGCTATTTGCGACTAACGGTCAATTTAAAAAGCACAGAACAAAATTTGTTATACAGTACACTTAAGATTACAACACAAAACACATACATGCACTGACTGGTTTACCGGAAAAGGAGGAAAATGTGAGAAACTTCGGAAAAAGAGAAGAAAAGAGAGAGAATTGGTTAGGAATAGGTGGCTACTGGGTTATGGATTTCATTGGACTCATTTTAAGATCAGACAGCATTAGACAGGAAAGTGTAAAAAAAGTTAATATGTAAAAAGTTAATTAAAATGCAGAAATCAAAAGTTTATACAAGGACGTGAAAGCATTTATAAATATACAAGGAATCAGGACCCATTAGGTTTCTTTCGTGAAACCGCCGACAAACCCGCAGTTTACGTACCCGGTCAAACGAGGAGACGGTACGGAACAAGAACCGCCCGCAACGGTGACGTGGGCCGAGACAAACGTACACCTCGTGTGAGAACAGCACGTGGAAAACCATTCATGAAGCCCTCAGCCAAAGGAACGCACCATCCTTCCGCTGCCTTGTTAATCAGCGAACGTTGGCAATCGTCCGATCTACTAGCAAAAAGTAGCAGCGCATATTCATTCGCCGAGTATCGGTGAACGCTCACCCCGTCGGGAAAATCAACCCATCCGCCCCAAAAAGCCGAACATCGAAGACACCACGCATCCGAAGGTCGGGAAATCCTCATCTGCAGCAGATACAGTCATCGCCGGCCGGCCACCAATACACACAAACACACATTGTAGGTAATAAAATTTAAGTTGAATTTGATCGAGTCGAGTTCTTGTCGTTCTGATTGGTGTCCCTATAGCCGACCTTGAGAGTTCCGTCTCTCACGCTCGAGCTCGCCTGTGCAAAAGAGGCCGCACAGTGGCCGGATGCTGGCCAAAACCTCAAAAATTTATTTTGAAATATTGATATTTTATATTTTTCCTAAATTTATCATGTATTGAATGATGTACATTCGAAATTTTATGATCATTGGATAAGAACACGATTTTTAACACGAGTTTAAACGTACCAAAGTCCGGATTTTTAATGATTTTCATTTCCGAAACCACCATTGCTCTGTTCACTTCAAATGCATGTTGCTCTTTTGATTTTGGTTAGATTTTAGCACAACTAGTTTCATTGTGTAGAGGAACTAAAAAACTTGGTTAGTGAGTAAAATACTTTTGGTAAATTTGCTTGGAACTATGACTTTTTAGTTTAAATATGTTTAAGGTGGTCAGATCAAAAATACTTTGTTCACTAATGCATTCTGTACAAATTTCGGAATCATTTCGGAACGGTTACATAGTATACATTCTATGTGAAATTACCTCTACTTTTCAAATATCATGCTCTCGTTCTGCGCCTAGGTGCGCAAAAAGGTTTAAGGAGATTTTGAAGCTTTGTTGCTGATATGGAGACACATGGTGTTTTGTGTAAAATAGTTAGACAATCTACAGTAAACCAACACGTTCAACAATGGTTTTTAAGTAGTGTTCTTCATTTTTTATGATATTTTTGACATTGGTGAACAGTAACGGAAAATCTATCATGAAAACGGGATCATAGTTATAAGAAAGGTTCAATGACACTGTATGGAAAAATGCATTTAATATTTTACGACTTTTGACATCAAAAATGAGCTCAGCACTTCAAAATTAGCTTAAATTGCCATTTTCAGCCAAATTAGGTAACATTTGAGGTTTTGTCCGACTTTTGTTTGAAGAGCCGCCACTGTGGGCCGTTGAGAGCCCACCCCAGACGGCCCCCGTGGCTTGACCAGGGACTAGGGGTTTTGTCGAAGTCCCTCTGACCAAGTAGTAACAATACATTAATTGCAGAATTTATTAAAATCGACATTTTCTGCGTGATCGTGCTCACCACCCTGTAATTCCGGAACCGGAAGTAGGAATCATCAGAAATTAAATAGCAGCCTATGGGAACATTGTATCTTTCATTTGAGACTAAGTTTGTCAAAATCGGCTCAGCCATCTCTGAGAAAAATGAGTGACATTTTTGTCAAATACAAACACACAGACGCACATACACACATACATACATACACACGCACAGACATTTGCCGAACTCGACGAACTGAATCGAATGATATATGTCACTCGGCCCTCCGGGCCTCCGTTAAACAGTCGGTTTTCAGAGCAATTGTAATACCTTTCTATTGAGAAAGACAAAAAGTTTATAAATCATCTCAACATTAAACCAAAACTGCAAAAGATATATAATAAAAACATTTTTAAGAAACATTCCATTTATGTACTTCTCTTGTAAAATACAAAGTATAAAACAAAAAGCTTCAGTGTCTTCGCCAAAGTTTTTTAAAATTCGATTTTCTTCAACTTTTTGAAATGCTGCGAAGCTCGATCTCGAACCATTAAAAAGTAAAGTTTCAGATTTTACTTAATTTTTAACCACCCTTTCCATCTTTTGAAATAATAGAAAAAAATGTAAAGTGCAACATTTTGCCATGAGAACGAAACTACATCCTTTATATTGTCCACCGTGAAAGAAATTTAAACATATTACTTAGGATCAATTAAAAAAGCTGATTTTTAATATTGCCTTTTTCATATAAAGAAAGGCTATACAATCATTCTAAAAATTGAATTGAGCATCATGTACTATTCGAGTTAGTTCGTCGATATTGAAAAATGTATGTGTGTGTACGTGTGTATATGTGTTTAATTAAAACTTACACAAGTTTCTCAGATATGACTGAACCGATTTCCGCAAATCTGGTGGTATAAATGAAAGGTATAACGCTCCCATAACTACTATAGCATTTTTAGTTGATCTGACTTCTGGTTCCGGAGTTACAGGTTGAAAAGAGCGGTTACACAGCAAATTCCCATATAAACTGGTATCACCATGATGGCACAATGATGCAATGTATATTAATATTATGCAACATTAATTCTATTTGGGCGTCTAGATCACTAACGATCAATCGTAGTAACTTTTATCACATTGGTCGTCTATGACGATTCTTGATGACCCCGGGGTACTTGCCAAATTCCTTAGTCATTTCCCAGCGAATTCTTTACCGATTTTTACAAACTTGATTTCAAATAAAAGATATTATACTCCCTTTAACTGCTATTGACTTTCATCCGGTTCTGACTTATGGTTCCAGAGTTACAGGTTGCTTAGTAAGGTCACACTGGAATTTCCCATATAAACCGTTACTATCGTAATACCTCAAAGGCTAAAAATCCATTGAAATGGTCACCAAATTACTTCATCTATGTACGGGAAGCCAACAATCCGGATACGCAATTGCATTATTGTAGGGCAATTACATATCAAAGTATGTGAAATTCCGTAATCGGATTCACAAAGAACACACGAAAAATACTCAACACGCTGAATGATTAAGTTTGCAATATCTAGTCAGTACCCTGAGTGGAACACTGCAATTGTGCTTGAAAAAATGCAACAAATTCTTTGACATTCCGTGATTCACATTCGGCAGAAAAGTGAACGCATATTTGCAAGCTAAGCCAATGCACAGTGGGCAAAAAGCGACCCCCAGAGGCACTTAATTAGTGGTCGTGGGATTACTATCATAATTTATATATGAAAAGTTGCGGAATTTGATAGGAAATCAAACGCAACAGGTTTGGCCCACTGCACGCTTCTGTGGCCAGCGCTACGGGGACTTGAGTACCCGGAGTATTCCTGGTATTAGGGTAAAGTAGTAAAACTGCCAAAATATTCTAGTTTGTTCGTTTTCATTGTAGTTTCTAAGTGTTAACGATCAGAACAGGATAAAATTTTTGTTGGAGGATGCTATTTATAGTATTTAGGGGAGTGTGGTAATAGGAGAGTGTAACGTATTTGGGTATCTTCGTGAGGAACAAACTATGTTCGGAGTAATGTGATTTCTTTTCCGATAGTATTTAACCCTCCGGCCCTCGCGCGAATGGCTCCCTAAATGAGCAGCCGCTGGTTCTGGAAGATTTCGCTAGAGTTTCTGAAGGTGTTGCACACGACGCGAGTGTCGGAGGGTTAATAAACAAGTGTTTTTCTGCTGTTTTCCCTTATGGTAGTAGTACAATTTTTCCACATTAGGGTGTCTCAGAAAAGTTTTTTATGTCAATTTTTTTCTGAAAATAATGCCATATTAAGAACAGCACGCGTGGGTAAATATAATCACGCCTAAGAATAAAATAATGGGAACGAAATGAGGATCTGGACTATATTCACTGCATTCTGTATTTTGCTGTAGTAAACCATATTTCGGGATACACTAACTATGGCTAGTTTTGGAAAAATAGAATTTAGCAAGAGACTTTTGGACTTTTTGGGTTTTGTGTAATTTGTTTCCGTTCATTGACATAAATGTTCATGAAAATTATAATTAAAACTTGTATTTTTAAGATTTAACTATTTTGTTTTATTTTTTACTGTCCGGTACTGTACTGTGTAGTTTGTATTACACTAATAAGTTTAACATAGAACTCTAGACGGCATAGATGAAACAAGGTATCCAATTTCGTTTAGGACGCAGCGAACATAATTTGAAACACGAATTCATTTAAATGTAAAGTTATGCCTCTGGAAATCGCTTTTGCTTAATACCGGGAATACTCCGGGTACTCAAACCCCCGTAACTCTGGCCACATATGCTGGCCTGGACCAAACCAGTTGCGTTTGATTTCCTATAAAATTCCATAACTTTTCATATATAAATTGTTATAGGAATCCAGCGGCGACTAATTAAATGTCTCTGTGGGTCGTTTTTGCCCACTGTGCAATAGCTGGCTTGTTTGGATGTAGCCCAAGAACGTATCTGGTGCTTTATCCTTTCTTCCTGTAGACTTATACGGTGCTAAACATTCAAGAGCCCATTTGATCGATTCGGTTTTAATAACACTACGAGTAAATGCCTAAGAAGTAGTAATTCCTCACAAGAACTCAGGAGGCAGTCGTCTGTGATGGCTCCGTGCAGCCTAGAAAGTCAAAAAGACAATTGAGTACCTTATCTTCGTCAGACGAGTATCCACATAGTTTATGAGTCTATCAATTTTGGCATTTCAGGGGTTCCTTTCAAACCACATATAACTCGAAGCGAACAAGCGTCTTGCATGTTGCTACTATGAGTAAGTTTATTTTATCCACGACAACATCTAGGTCGCTTCGAGCTTAAATCACTGGAACTATCTGTGAACTCTAGTCGCCAAACTCTCTTCGTAGAGCTCCTAGTTCGTGAGCTTGGGATTACGATAACTAGAGAGATGCGTAAATGATCACGATGGACGAGCCAGTTCGCGAACTCATGCGCAATACTGTCAGACCAGAGAGTTATATTTAACAGCTCTTCGCTGCCAGATTGTGCAAATGTTTCCTCTATCGAGTATACGAAAAAATGTATTGCTTAGGTATCCCATCAATTCAGTGGCTCTCGAATTGATATCTAAGCTGCCCAAAATTATGTGGTGGGCATTTGCATAACTGACGATTATGAGCGGGAAACCCATTTCCGACAACCCTTTTGAAATCGTCAGCAGGTGATCAATTATTATTGTGAAAAATATGCCGATTAACAGACGTATTTCCTGTTTATGTTATCTACAGTTATATTGACTGTGATAGCCCAAATATCGCGAGTTGTGATGTCGGATATAAGACATGCGTAAATATTCACAAGCAACATACAAACATTTTTCGTGACCTGTTAAATCACCTGTACATTCACGTTCCACTGAAAATTAAGTATGTCTCAAACTGGTTACTTTCCGAGCATCTCTGGTGGTCTTGTGACATGTCCTGGAATCTAAATGCCTAAATGTCTTGAGAGTGATCTGAGAATAATTTATCTGTCACATGAAAAATGGTACCGGTCACAAAGTTTTCGAACTTGTACAAAGTTGAACATTTTGTGTTGATTTGCTAGCGTGACCTGTATCTTACGCCTGTTCGTCTTCGTGCATTGGCAGATAAATGAAATGTTAGGCGCTATCCGAAAGCAATTGTTTTGAATCTTTTTTCTACTTTTTGAACATAATGTTGGATGTTATTACAAGAAAACAGGGGTTGAAAGTCATTAGTTTAGGATACTTTAATTGCACAATGGGAAGTAAATGCGTCAAAATGGAAATTTTTAATTTTTTCACAGATAAATGTTGATTGTTAACGTGATTTTATTTTGGGCATTTTAAACGCACAATGGAAAGTAAAAACATCAAAATAGGAACATATTCAACATTACACAGATAAATGTTGGAAGTTATTGCGAATTACTAAGAGGTGGAAATCAATAGTTTTGGTTATTTTTCTCCATTATGGATATTTTTCGTCTAATATAGGTTTTTTGCTCAAATCTACCGGCCAAAAATCATCTTTAAAGTTTTCTTGGCTATTTTTTTCTGAGATTTGACTGACAATAATATATGCAATGACATAGGGTATCATTAACAAACATTTGGTCAATCGATTTTAGCGTGTATTTGATAAATTACAAAACTGTCAAAATAAGGCCAAACAAAAAAATGCACCAAGGCATTTAATATTTTATTTCAGGTCGTTTTTTCTCCCTTAAAACTTTTTTTATTTTGTTAATATTCGAAACAACTAATGAGGAAATGCAGTAATAATGTGCGCTTTGCCATAATTTAGGCTGAATGTTCTGTAAAAACAAATCGCGTGATCGATGAACAGTTTGGCATCAATCATACAACGCACTATGTTCCCAAATCCGTATTTAGGAGGACAAAACTGTGTGCGCCGTGACCGTTAATTAGTATTTTCGGCAAACTTTCTGAGTACTGTTTTAGAATTTTTTTAACATTACGTCGCTGTTGTGCTATCTTATGACAAACGCCATTTTGGGGTAAACTGAGTTAAAAATGCCACATTACTTATTTGAAAAATCTCTACAAAGTGGCGTTTTCAGAATTTTATATTGAAGTTTTAGATGTTTTTATGTATGAAAATGTCTGAGGAACACAATGGCATAATTATTTTCAAAAGAAAATTACACGAGTAGTGAGAAAAACACAGTTTTAGTTTTAAACTGGAAACAAAGGATATTTGGCAACACTGTAACCAAAAATAACATTTTTTTCTAGATTCCCGGACTCATTTCCTTCAAAATTCATGTCACCGATTGTTTATAGACCATATGAACGCGAAGATATGAATAAAAGTTATAAATTGATGATTTTTTTTCTATGGAAAATTTTCCATGCACGCTTATGACACGTCATACAAAATTTACACTCCTACGACACGTGTGAGTGCGACTTTTGTTTACATTCATAATAAAAACTCGCAACATAGTCAAACGATCTTCGTAATATTTGAGAGATTAATGCAGAATAGATAGAAGCATCAATTGTCTTTTTTGGATTGTTTATACCATTTATAAGTTTCAAGATATTCAATCTCAAACTTTAAAAATCGTTTTTCTCGAAATGTGCTAAATGGCGCTTGTCATAAGATAGCACAACAGCGACGATTAGTTAAATTAGAGTGGTCCATGTGGTTAGGGTATTCAAAATAGTAAATATTTACATATGTAAAATTAAGCTAATACAATGTTCTACAAAGTTGTAAAACAATCAAATTGAAGCAATCTAACGGTTCATACGTTATGTTTTTTTTTAATATTCAAGGTAGAGTAGCTTTTCATAAATCGGTTTTCTTATATTGTAATGATTTTTCGCGAATTTTTCGTTCGACATTTTTGGATTTTTTGTAAATGCACTTCTTTTGAAGCAACCAAGATATCTTTTGTTTGGACAGTCGCAGGCGATATACCTTGAAAGATTGCAAATTAATTCTCGATCTGTCAATTTCATTTGAAACATCAAAACTTTGTTAGTGTTTAGTGAAAAAGAACGGCGTATATGTATATATTTGTTCTATGTTTACGTAATATAGTAAAGGAGTCTGACTTCCTATTTCTGAAACTGTGGCTTTCTTAGGATGCTGCTCTTTGACTTTTTCGTTTCAAATGTTTCTTTGTGTGCTGTAAACAATTTCAATTTCTTAGCGGTACGTGTTGTTCTATGTACCGATTGTGTGATTTATTAATAAATAATACTTGTCCCTCGATCTAAATTTTTTCGAGATTTCATTTAATCACCTAAACAGTATGTTTTTCGATATTCGAAGAGATCTCCTTCAGAGTCACCAACGAATCTCCGCTCCTCTATATTGCTTCTATAAAACTTCTATAATAACCATTGAATATTATATCAAATAAAGAGAAAACGAAAAAAACATAAGAACTAGTTTGAATAGTAAACAATCATGCGATTTTCCTATCGAAACACTTCAGGCTAAACCTTTCTTAGTTGTATCCATTTTAACTGCCTCTAGGGAAAACCTAGCAACTGAGAATATGTTTCTCTTACAGAAATCGTAACTATTCACATTTTTTATCAAACGCTTCTCGAAAGTAAGTAGAAAATAGTGAAATGATCTTTCTTACCCCGTGAACACCACGAAAAAATCCATCATGTTCCAGATATTACGCAGATAGGAATCGGTATGCAGCACTAATCCGAGAGCCACGATTTTCAGGGCGGCCTCGACCGTGAAGATGCATAGGAAGTAGCTCTCGGTCAGCTCCAGCTTCTGGGCCAGCACCGTCTTGTCACCCTGGGGCAGATGCTCCTCCAGTGCTAGCACGACGCAGTTCGCGATGATTGTCAACAGGACACCGTACTCGAAGGGTGGCCATTCGATGATGAATTTGGTTGCTCTGTCGGATCAACGTAAAAAATAGAAACAATTGAAAAGTTAAAAGGTTTCACAATTGACGACCCGTCGAGGTTCACTTTACTTCCTAACGAAATTATCCTCGGCGAAAATGAAAAGTGACGACGGTCCGGGCGGTGGCGGACCGGTTCGATGCCTCGGGCTGCCCTTCTTTCCCTTCTTCGGACCCATTTGCTTCCTGTCCTTATCAGGAGGCGCCGCCTCGCGAGACGCTGCTAGCCTGTGGGAAAGATAAAAGTGTAAATGTGTTTTAGATAATAATTTTTAGTTGTAAAGAGTTCAGTAATGCTGCTTTATTCCAAGGAATTTGAATACCGCATTCATTCGTTCGGAATTTAGTACAAAATCCTATTTATTCATACATCCATTTTTCATTGTGATACTCGGCCATTGCTCTAGACGATCTCATAATGTTTCCATCACCTGACCCCAACAAATATTCGCCCTCCCAGTTGCAACGACGACGTAACAATTCCAACTCAACCCGTCACCAAATTACTCATACATTTTCTTGCAAGCCGGCATGACTGGCACTGTATGCAACCGCTTCTATGCTGACAGTATATTTTTCCTAGCCTCGCAATTTCACATTTCCCAGAAATGTGCCCACCGGTATGGGGCCGTTCAACTTAATCTATGAATTATTCTAATGACACGCGATAAGCGTTATGCTCGTCCCCGGAGCCCATTACCGTTTCCTTATGCTCCTTCCGACAAGGCAGCACTGAAGGCCATTCGTCATTCACCGCGAAAGGGCACGCATGTGGGCATGGGAAGTTGATTTTTTTTTTCGCTCATCGCAGCTTCGTAGAGCATTAATCCACCCTACACATGCACACAGTTCGCAGAACTTGCTGGCAGGTATTTATGTTGCGTGACAAAGTGATTACCACCATATGCCGTGAGGTAGGCCCCCCGGGTGGGAAAAGGCAATCTTCGATATGTCAACAGTGTGACTGTGGTAAGCAGCAACTGATTATGCATAGTGTTGAATGAAAACCAATCAGTTATGAATGATTCTTTAGCGTTAAATTTAAAAAAATTAAATCGGGTATCGAACCGGTGAAGTCTGTTTTCCCACACTGCTTGTTCTGTCGACTTCACGCTATCTAATGACACAAATGACAGTTTGTAAACTGATTACGGATAATAAACCATTTGCATTATCTAGGGTGCCTTGGGCGAAAGTTAAGAACGATCAGATATTCAGGGCTGAATGCGCCCTGAAACAACGCACGTCCTTTAACACTCGAAATGCCAAGGGGGTAAAAGTTACGTGGACTACCAAGGGGGTCAAAAAATGGGAACGCTTACTTTGACCAATCATATCTCAGCTTTTCCTTAATCGATTTTAAATCCGCTTTCACTACTAGAAAGGTATGTCTTTTGTCAATATGTCGCATTAAAAACAATAATAGAGCTTTCTACCGTAAATTACAGCAAAAAGAGTGAAACAAAGTTAGCGAAAAAAAATGGGAACGCTACTTTGACTTGCCATGTCTTAGCTGTTTGTTCACCTATTTCAATTTTTTCTTCGCCATTGGATAGGTATATCTTTTTTAAAACCAGTTATAATAAAATAATGAAAAACAAATTTGTAATCTGATTTTATTGTAAAAACAGTAACTGAAATTCAGTACTGACAAGATTAGCTTATACTTTTTTATATTCAAAGCGATGACCTATCTTTTTATGTACCAATCGATTGTAATTAATTTCGACTACAATTTCTGAATTTTCTCTACATTTTCTCAAATAATTGACAAAAATACGTAGAACTACAGAAATTTCAATTAGTTGATATATAGCTTCGAATTCAAAGCAATGGCCTATACCTTTTCATGTACCAGTCGATTGTAATTAATTTCGGCCAAACTTTTCCGAAAGAACAAATTCTTACATTTTCTCAACAAATAGACAAAAATACGTATCACTACAGAAATTTCATTTAGTTGATAAATAACTTCGAATTCAAAGGAACAACGTATACCTTTTTATGTACCAATCGATTGTAATTGATTTCGGCTCCAATTTATGAAAAAAAATTATTTAAAAAAATAGACAAAATACATAGAACTACAGAAATTTCATTTAGTTCGCAAATGTCGTCGAATTCAAAGGGACGACCTGTACGTTTTTGATTTCGCCTACAGTTTCTAAAACAGTATTTTTTATATTTTCTCAAAAATAGGCAAAAATACGTAGAACTACAGGAATTTTATTTAGTTGGCAAATAACTTCGTTTTCAAAGCAATGACTTCTACCTATCCTTGTGCCAATCGATTGTAATTGATATTGGCAACAAAGTCTGAAATTTTTTTTTTATATTTTCTGAAAAAATAGACAAAAATACGTAGAACTAATGATATTCTATTTAGTTGGCAAATCTCGCGGAATTCAAAGGGACATAACTTTTTATGTACAAGTCGATTATATTGATTGCGGTAAATAAATATAAGATTTTTTTCTGAAAGAAATACGTATAACTACAGAAATTTCATTTAGTTGATAAATAATTTCTTTAAGAAATTGTAGTCGAAATCAATTACAATCGATTGGTACATTAGAAGGTATAGGCCATCCCTTTGAATTTGATTATATTTACCAACTAATTGAAATTTCTGTACTACTACGAATTCTGGATATTTTTTGAGGAAATATTAAAAATTGATCTTTCAGAAATCGTAGCCGAAATCAATTACAATCGATCGGTACATAGAAAAGTATAGGTCATCGCTTTGAATTTGAACTAAATTAAATTTTTGTAGTTCTACGTACTTTTTTATATTGTTTGAGAAAATATACGAATTTGTTCTTTCAAAAATTGTAGCCGTCATTAATTACAATCGATTGGTATACAAAAAAGCATAGGATGTTTTATGATGATCCGAGACCTTTATTTTGCTGATATAGTTATAGTGAATAATCCCCCTTGAAGCGAGATATTTGCTACAATTGTTTTCAAAGTATGAAAAACAAGATGCAGTCTTTAGAAATGATAATGAACTTGCTTTTGCGTACATCTTTACTTAAAACCAAAAATCTCGATTTATAGTACACTCGAAGTTATTGGCCGTTGTTTATGAATGACCCTTTGAAACAGTTTTCGCCAACATAACTCCTTAAATAAAATAAAGCATCAGCATATATTTCAGAAAGTTGTTCGTCTTATCAAGATACATATCTTTCCAGAAGAGATCATTGTGACTTAGATGTTTTTGGGTATTTTTGGTAAAATTAGCAAAAGTTTTAAAACCGGCAAGCCATAGTCACGCCGATAAGTGGTGGGTCAGTTAATCAAAGCAAATGACAGACATTTTTCTAATATTTTAGTCAGCACAACAAATCAGGTATTACAAAAAATAGCTCAATCGACACGTTCGCTGTGTAATTTGGAGATTTGCGCCTGAAACTGATGACTTATCATAACAAGCCCAAGTGTGCTTAGAAAATTTTGAAACTGTTGATTGGAATTATTAATTGGGGCTTTAACCAGGTCATTCGCCCTGGATTTCCTAAATGCTGTGCATTGATATCATCTCTTGAGTGATGCTAACCATCTTTTCTACCTACCCATTTGACTCAGCTTTCAAAATATTACGTATTTCACATCGAATTGGACTATCACACAAGTATGCACTTTCCTTCAAAGTGCACATTCATATCGAATCACTTGGAAGTTTTTGGGTGCCCTTATTCTTTGGTTTATAATAAATAAATGTGCTGAAAAATCCCAAGCCATCCGACGTGAACGTGCACTTTTATCATACTTTGAAAGAAAGTGCACATTTGGTCGACGTTAGGTCAGACCGGACTAAGTCGCAAAACATAAAAAAACGAGATAATGATAGCATTGGATACAGAACTTCTTCACCTACATTCAACTTTTGCCAGATTTGAAAAAGTATTTTCCAATTATCATGTAAAGGATGCTACGATTAAAACTTTAAATTCGTTTTGCTCGAAATCAAGAAATTGTTACTTAGTCCGGTCTGACTTAACACAGACGCACTTGCTTGTTTTGTTTTGCCGCTCCTAATAGAGCGCCAAAACTAATTTATGCCAACAAACTTTAGTTTCGACAGGCAGCCTATCATGCACTATACCAAACGACAGCACTTCACGCGGTCTACGCGCTAATGCACTTTAGTTCATTGCACCTCCACCCACAAGAGGGAATCAAATGCGAGCGAAAAGCCAAACTTTGCCATATACCTATATAACTATCTTGCAGTATACGGTAAAATCGGGATTTGTTGCGTGATCGTACTAATCACCATGTAACTCCGGAATTCGGATCAATTAGAAATTCCATGGCAGCCTATGGTTGTACCTTTAATTTGATACTAAGTTTATGAAAATTGGTTCAGCCATCTCTAAAAAAAGTGAGTGACATTTTTGGTCACATACACACAGACATACAGACATATCCGGAAGTACCTGCATCGGTTTGGGCATGCTTCGTCCACCCTTTGCCCGCGGTGCATGAACCTACAAGAGACACCGGAGCACGTGGTCATCGAATGCCCTAGGGTCAAAGAAGTTCGAAGCCTGGAATGACAGTTGGCCATATTGTCGAAGAGATGTGACACAACGTGCATGGGATGCTGTCAACAGAGTGGTTAGTAGTATATTCTCTGAGCTGCTAAATGGCTCACAGAAACGAACATCGGTATCGGGAGCAATCTTCCGCTGGGGAATTCACAGTAGAGTAGATTCACCGCCGTGGACTATCCGACTATATCGCGAAATGGGAGCTAATTGACTTACGAAACAGACTTCGGTACCGAGAGAAATTACGCTACCAGGTAACTCTCAGTCGGAGTTGATCTCTGGATAATACCCGAGTACATATCGTCAAAATTGGGAGCTAAATGGATCTAGGAAGTGGGATCGTTGTCGGGAGAAATTCTTCCGTCGGGGAACTCTCAGTCTTACCAGTTTAAACGGGAATTTGCTGCATGATCGAACTCTTCAACCAGTAACTCCGGAACCGGAAGTCCGATCAATAGAAAATTCAATAGCAGCTGATAGGAACATTGTAACTTTCATTTGAGACTAAGTTTGTGCAAATCGGTTCAGCCATCTATGAGAAACAGAGGTGACATTATTTGCCACTTACACACATACGCATACACATACATTTTCCGATATCGTCGAACTGAGTTGAGCGGTATTTGAGACTCGGCCCTCCAGCCTCGGTTAAAAGTTGATGTTTGGAGCGAATGCATTACCTTTCTAAATGAGAAATTCACATCCAGATTTTTCAACTCTTTCACACAATCTAAATGGTTTACGTGGTGTTCTTCAATTTTGAATCGGTACCCTCTAAATCGAAAGTATCTCAAATTTGTTTGGTTGGGAATAAAACCTTATTAGAAGAAAATATCGTTAGGTTTTATTAGTGATCAAGAGAAGAGCCGAGTGGAAAGTATGGTTTTTAAGATGGTGAAGGTATTCAGAATGTTTGAAATTCAGTAAATATTTTTAATCAATTAAAATATGTCATTTAATGTATCTGGAACTATTTCTTGATAACTTACACAGTAACTGTCAAGTTGAGTGAACACAATTGAGCTCGAGTCATTTGATTAAACTATTTTGATTTGAACCTCTATAGTACAGATTTATCTTAAGGGTAAGCCAAATAAAATAAGACCATTTTTAAATGAACCATATATGCGAAAAAAGGGTTTTTGATTTATTTTTTTTTGTAAGATATAAAATAAGAAATTTAACTAGCGTAAACCACATCTGCGAAAAAAAACTTCGTTGAGCATCCTATTGATTAGTGAATGTAATTAAACATTCCACTAAGATGCTCAAAATATTTGTTTTAAAAATTAAAGAAAATGTTGTTTTCTTCTCAAATGACCCCCTTAATGCATTTAACGTTCCTAAATCAGTCGAACACATCTTATTTGATCCGAAAAAAACTTAATAATCATTTCTAAAGCACCATAATGAGATGAAAATCAATTCGTTACAACATGGAAAATAAATTCAACTTACCATAATTACTGTTCAAAAATCACTATAAAAAACGAAATACTTATATTTGAGCCACCCTAATAAGTAGTAAAGTTGATTTCTAATATTTTTTTAACCAAAAAAAAAATAGAATTCAACGTGCAAAAATTTCTTAAAAAAATTGAACCTTCACAACAAAATAATTATTTTTGAACCATCCTAATGTATAATAAAGGTTTTTTTAAAACGTGTTAACATCGAAAATGATTTAGCGCACGAAAATTAATATTCCAACAGCTTAACCTTCCGGAAGTCGCGCTAGTGCACTGAGTGCACGCTGCTCTGAAAATCTAGCGAAATCGTCTTAGCGCACCAGCGGCTGCTCGTTCAGTGGGTCATTTACGCGACTTCCGGAGGGTTAAGAACAATTTCGAATAAATAGATATCTTTGAGACACCCTAATGAATAGTAAATGTTTATTTTTAATATGTTTTAATATCAAAAACGAATTCAGCGTACCAAAATTACATTAAACCATCCGTTTTTTTTCGAGAGTTGTTCTACTGGAGCTGTAGAAGCGGGCTCCCGGAAGGGCTCCCCGCCAGAATTACATGCTACAATTTGCAAACGAGACAGGCAATGGCGCCCACTAAAACACTGATTTAGGCCAAATGTAGCGGGCCGTGATTCTGAATGTGATTTTCATTGTACGGTTCGGGTATGTGCGGGCGTAGGGACTCGTGATCGCGTGTAGCATCGCGAAGGGCTCGAGCATTTGTACGTTAACGTGTTCGATCGCGTGAGCGTTCGTATGTCGCGTGTGTGTATGTAACTTCGCGTGTATAAATTCTATTTTATAACCGTGTGCCTCTTGCATGTGGATAATCGCGCGCGGACCTTGAATCTAATACTTCATTTTTGGTGTACGGCTCAGATGCAAAAAGAAAGTGAGGTCTTCCATATCACTAGAGTTCTCGGTGATGTCGCCATAGAACATGTTGTCTAGTGGATATAAGCTTTATTTTTTTATTGGTCCTACATAATGTATGGACCTAAGCTATAAGGACAGAGAGTAATCGTTTCCGGACGTGACCGATTCATGAGCGCGCGAAAACGGACGTTTGTAGGTTCGCGTTTGAGACAGCGTTTGAAACTTCGTAAGTGCTAAAACGTTCTCCTTATTACCTAGCAGGGCCGTCGAGAGCCGCGTCGGACCCCAAGGCTTGTATTACTACCGGGCCCTTTTAAACCTAAGTCCTCTAGTGCAGTATGAGTTAGTATCTCTTCAGCCATGGGAAACTCGTGAGTCCGTGGTTTCTATTAGACTCCGGTTGACTCATATTGCCACATCTACAGATAGCATGCCAGACAGGCGAATTTCGACAGCTTCTTATTCCACGGTATATCGTGGCGCTGCAGGAACTTTGCTGGACGGAACAGAAGGTGTGGAAAAGCGGGCATCGAGCGGCTACCTTCTACCAGAGCTGTGGTACAACCAACGAGCTGGGAACCAGCTTCATAGTGCTGGGCAAGGTGCGCCAACGTGTGATCGGGTGGCAGCCGATCAACGCAAGGATGTGCAAGTTGAGGATCAAAGGCCGTTTCTTCAACTACAGCATCATCAACGTGCACTGCCTACACGAAGGGAGACCCGATGACGAGAAAGAAGCGTTCTACATGCAGCTGGAGCAGACATACGACGGTTACCCTCTGCGAGACGTGAAAATTGTAATCGGCAACATGAACGCACAGGTAGGAAGGGAGGCAATGTACAGTCCGGTAATCGGGCCTAACAGCCTGCATTCCGTATCAAATGACAACGGCCAACGATGTGTGAACTTCGCAGCCTCCCGTGGAATGGTAATCCGAAGCACCTTCTTCCCTCGCAAAGATATCCACAGTCACCTGGAGATCACCGGACCAAGTAACAAAAAATCAAATCGACCAGGTTCTAATCGACGGAAGATTCTTCTCGGACATCACAAACGTCCGCACTTATCGCAGTGCGAATATAGATTCGGACCACCACCTGGTTGCAGTATGCTTGCGCTCAAAACTTTCGACAGTGCATAGCTCTCGTCGAAGCCGAACGCCGCGGCTAAACATCGAGCGGCTACAAGATGGCAGAGTAGCTCAAGAATACGCGCAGCAGTTGGAAGTGGCACTACCAACGGAAGAGCAGCTAGGCGCAGTTGCCCTTGAAGATGGCTGGAGAGATATCCGATCCGCCATAGGTAGCACCGCAGCCACTGCACTTGGTACGGTGGGCCCGGACCGAAGAAGCGACTGGTACGACGGCGAATGCGAGCAGTTAGTCGAAGAGAAGAATGCAGCATGGGCGAGAATGCTACAGCACCGCACGAGGGCGAACGAGGCGCGATATAAACAGGCACGGAACAGGCAGAACTCGGGTTTCCGGACCAAAAAGCGCCAGCAGGAAGACCGAGATCGCGAAGCGATGGAGCAGCTGTACCGCGCTAAAGACACACGGAAATTCTACGAAAAGTTGAACCGCTCGCGCAGGGGCCACGTACCACAGGCCGACATGTGCAGAGATACAAACGGGAATCTTCTCACGGACCAGTGTGAGGTGATCCAGAGGTGGCGGCAGCACTACGAAGAACACCTGAACGGCGATGCAGCAGACGACGAGGATGGCACGGTAACGCACCTGGGAGCACGCGCGGAAGACATTACACTACCGGCTCCGGATCTCCAAGAAATCCAGGAGGAGATTAGCCGGCTCAAAAATAATAAAGCCGCTGGGGTTGACCAAATACCAAGCGAGCTACTAAAATACGGTGGCGAGCCACTGGCTAAAGCGCTGCACTGGGTGATTACCAAGATTTGGAAGGAGGAGATTTTACCGTAGGAGTGGATGGAAGGTATCGTGTGTCCTATCTACAAAAAGGGCGACAAGCTGGATTGCTGTAATTACCGAGCAATCACCCTGCTGAACGTCGCCTACAAGGTACTCTCCCAAATACTATGCCGTCGACTATCACCAATTGCAAGAGAGTTCGTGGGGCAGTACTAGGCGGGTTTCATGAGCGAACGATCTACCACGGACCAGATGTTCGCTCTTCGTCAAGTACTGCAGAAATGCCGAGAGTACAATGTGCCCACACATCATTTGTTCATCGACTTCAAAGCCGCATACGACACTATCGATCGAGATCAGCTATGGCAGATTATGCACGAGTACGGATTCCCGGACAAACTGACGCGATTAGTGAAGGCGACGATGGATCGGGTGATGTGCGTAGTACGTGTCTCAGGGACGCTCTCGAGTCCCTTCGAATCACGCAGAGGGTTACGGCAAGGTGATGGTCTCTCGTGTCTGTTATTCAACATCGCGCTGGAAGGTGTAATAAGAAGAGCAGGGATCGACACGAGTGGTACGATTTTCACAAAGTCCGTTCAGCTACTTGGCTTCACCGATGACGTTGATATTATTGCACGAAACTTTGAGAAGATGGAGGAAGCCTACATCCGACTGAAAAGAGAAGCCAAGCGCGTCGGACTTGCCATCAACACGTCGAAGACAAAGTACATGATAGGAAGAGGTTCACGAGAAGAGAATGAGAACCGCCCGCTTCGAGTTTGCATCGGTGGCGACGAAATCGAGATGGTTGAAGAGTTCGTGTACTTGGGCTCACTGGTGACCGCCGACAATGATACCAGCAGAGAGATTCGTAGACGTAACATGGCACGAAATCGTGCTTACTTTGGCCTCCGCAAGACACTTCGGTCGAACAGAGTTCGCCGTCGTACGAAGTTGACCATCTACAAGACGCTGATTAGACCGGTAGTTCTCTACGGGCACGAGACCTGGACCATGCTCGTGGAGGACCAACGCGCACTTGGTGTCTTCGAACGGAAAGTGCTGCATACCATCTACGGTGGAGTGCAGATGGAAGACGGCACATGGAGACGGCGAATGAACCATGAGTTGCATCAGCTGTTGGGGGAGCCGCCCATCTGTCATATCGCTAAAATCGGACGACTACGGTGGGCCGGGCACTTAGCCAGAATGTCGGACAATAGCCCGGTGAAAACGGTTCTCAATTGCAATCCGACCGGTACAAGAAGACGTGGCGCGCAGCGAGCACGATGGATCGACCAGGTGGAAGACGATCTGCGGACCCTTCGCAGACTGCGTGGCTGGCGACGCGCGGCCATGGACCGAGTGGAATGGAGGAATCTTTTGTATACGGCACAGGCCACTTCGGCCTTAACCTGTTAATAAATAAATAAATTATTCCACGGTATCCAAATAGGGTAAAACTGCCATAGTTACAAGTTTTTAAATTTGTAGGTATTCAGGAATCAGTAGCGTCTGGCTCAAATGGCACATTCCCCATGTAGATCGGAGATCTGTGCCTTGCCATGAATCGTTTTTTCATCATTTCCCAGATGGGAAGGATTTGGGAAGTGGTAAGGTTAGGGGTAAGGAAAATAGGATCTGCAGGTGCTACAATAACAGGAATAATACTTCCAACCCACGGAGGGATTTAGAATTTGTATTTTAACAATGAGCGGATATATTTCGTTTCGCGAAACAAACGCTTCTGTTCCATTGATGGTCTGGAACATAATCAGCATGCTATGTCTAACATGGTGAAATTGTATGGTGTAAACAATGGCCATCTTTAGCTCCATTTGTACTTTTAACAATAGATCTTAAGGAAAGTCTCGAAAAGTAAATAGGAATAAATTTTGACCGCAATAGGCCACTTGCTGCTTGTAATCGTCACTCATTTTTTTCGACACAGTAGCTTGGAACATAATATTTTGCTTCTACTGTGCAGAAAAAGCGACACATGGATTGATTTATTTGCTAGTAGCGGTGGAGCAGTTTTTGGCTTTTGTTGTAAGCAAAATGAGAAGGTATCGGATGCAGCTCAAATTTCTCGTTTAAAATTATCAAATCAAAAAGATTTTCTAGTTACATAAGTAAGCTGTGAGAATATGAGGGACGCGATAACAACATAGACACAGAACACAGTAATCATACGCAAATAAAACAACTGTGAGTACAGTAGGCAATTGAGCACTGCTGCTATTGCATGAGCTGAACTGATTTGATTTCTTTATTTCGCACATTATAATTGGGTTCACACGCATCTTTGGTGAAACCCAAAATCACTGTTCTATCTCAACACAATGCATTTTTAGAGGGAAAATACTAGTACGTGCATAACAATACAAAAATATAAAAATTAACCATTTTATTCAAGGGTTAGTTAAGCTCAGTCTATCTTCTCATCTCGCCCAGAGTAGAAACTAAAAATCGTTCCGCTATAGATACACGGTGAAAACGACTGCAGACGAATTGTGTTGTTATTGATTTTTGGAAATGTTCTGTAAGATCAGCTACTCGAGAAGTGAAACAATTACGTGCAGAGATACGCTTACATGAATTATCGCCACACACCCCTGACTGACTGATCAGCAAATTTATGTCAAGATACGGGGAAGTGCTTTTCATAATAGCTGAAACTTGGCATTTTCCAGAATGTCCCTAATGTTGTTCTTATGGTGAAAATGCTTCTGTATATACGTAACCATTTTATGCGGATCAACCGAAAATGGGACGTTTCATCAGACAAAACTTATTAATGATTATGCACCCATGGAAGATTCCTATGCACGAATTTTTCAAAAAGACACTACTAGGGTTGCCACCCCTCCGGGTTTGACCCGGAGACTCCGGTTTTTGGGAGCGATCTCCGGGTCTCCGGGTTTTACATCAATTTCTCCGGGTTTGGTGGGAAGAAGCATAGGTTATTTTTTTTGGAATTAATTGATTCTTTACAAAATATTTAAAAAGTCTAAATTAACTATTAATCTGGTTCAGATTTATTTTTCCCAACTAACCCTTCGTTTCAAGATGACGAAGAGTTCACCAAATATTGCTAATTTCTTTCACAAAGCAATGAAAATGAAAAACAAATAAAATTTACTACAAATTAACCTTCCGGAAGTCGCGCTAGTGCGCTGAGTGCACGCTGATCTGAAAATCTAGCGAAATCGTCTTAGGGGACCAGCGGCTGCTCGTTCGGTAAGCCATATGCGCGACTTCCGGAGGGTTAAGGTTCCCTATGTGCTACAATTGAAATGTTGCATTCCACTAAGTCGCTCAAAATGGTGTAAAAAAGTTATTTTGCTGCAATTTTACCAAATCATTTCACTCTTAGTGGTGCTTATCACCAGCTGCACTAAGGTCTGGCAGATTTGTTCTAATCCAACTGACTAGGTCAACATCAAACGAGTTCTTGCGGTGTTGTTGCTACTCCAGCAGCGATCCTTAACTGGGCTAGGGAGGTGAGTTTTGCCCCTTTGTTGCGAAATTAAAATTTGTTGGTGACGAATAACCGACACCACATAGTGTGATGTCGCAGTTCTGCCTCCTTTGCTCTCCTTCTCCTGTTAGTTGTGGAGGAGAGCAATGCTCGTTCGACCTCCACAGTGGGAGTAGCTGGTGCTTTTGTATTCTTGGCACTTAGTCGGGGAAGTGAAATACTACACCATATTAAACCGATAAAACCGTTCTCAAGCGTGAAAAATTTACAGTTTTACTTTAACGTGGTAATAAATAGCGATTAAAGTGCTCTAAAATACCTAGCAATTGCTTTGATTCCAATTTCTGTCTCGTTCCTCTTAAAATCCACCACCCCCCAGATCAGTGAAAATCTCCGGGTCGAAGCCTCTCCAGAGGTGGCAACCCTAGACACTACACCACGGAAAACTTTGTGCAAAAGAACAAAAAATTAAAGGGTTGTGTACAGGTCACGACCACGGTGACATTAAAAATGTAGCTTTTTTCAAGAGCGTGCAAATGAATTTTATCTATCACACATATCGACTCACGTTCTTGTTCACTCACCTGTTTTCATATGTTACAATTTGCTATATACCCTCCCCATCAAAACATAATTTATTGAAGGTCTTTTAACGGTAATCTATTAATTAATCAAGTATCTCACTAGGTGATTGGCATTATTTGGCTGATCCATCTAGTAAAAATAGGCTGGTCTATATTCAAAAGAAAAGTTCCATATTGAGAGCTTCGATGAGGAAGCCCACGCCCGCCAACGGAAATATACAGATTCTCCATGAAATATGAAATTTCATTTTCCATTTAAATTTTCAATAATATGCTAATGAACTTAAGTAAACAATCTTAAGTTTAAGTATTTCTTGATCGATTAGTGGTGGAAAAAATGAAATTATTTGATAAATTACATTGTTATGCAACGTTCGCACTACCAGTTAAAACGGGTTTTTATGCTATCTTGGTGACATTTTTCTTGTTGCTAATTATTAAAACGTGTTATAACTCTGTAGTGTAAACATTATATTATTAAACCAATTCTGCAGCGTTTTATGTTATATAGGTGTTTTATGTGGTAATAGGACTGACATAATTATATTCTCAGTACAGCGGTTTGTTTCATAATTTAAAAGATTTATTTTAAAATTTAAATTAGTATACCCAACCGTTCTATTTGTTGTCTACTTTAAAACGCAATTAGAACTGTGTTTTAAATACATAGCGTAGGACAGATATTCTGACTGGATAAACTGGGAAAACAATTTTAAGTCCAGTAACGCTTAAGACATGGCTTGAATTTGAATCGAAAAAGAACACCCGCTTCAACTGCTGCTGGGACGGTAAGTTCTGTTTTAAAATTTTTCGTTGTGTGCAGTACGAAACAAAAGTGTTTGAAATTAGAAAACAAAAAGTTCTGCTGTGAATGTGATTGTGTCCGATGCAATTACACTCAGATTTTTCACGCAGGGGAAATAGGCCGTGTAAATGAAAACCTCGTAAATTTAAAAAAACGCGTTAATAAAAAACCGCGTAAATTTCAAAATCCGCGTAGAAAACCTGAGTGTATTCTCCTATATAAAATACTACGCTGCTGAACAGTGCAATAACTACAGAAGCACGTTGTCAGATGCCTTACTGATAAAAAACATATAACCGAAATATGAAAACCAATAGGCTCTTTACCCTACGCAGCTACAAAGCGCCATAAACATGGATTAACAAGTTACAACGCACACGCATGCATAAAAATAAATATTTTTTTTTTTCAAACGCAACACTCTTAAGCAGCACACACCGTATTGAATTAAATCCAAACCACCCCGCCCACCCACTTTGCAAATCATTCTGTGACACCGTGCTGGTACCCGAAAAATCCGCACACGGCCACCGCTGCCGAAAATGCATACCGTCTACCGCTTATTGTAGTGCCCAGACGCTGCAGCCATGATCTTACCCGTTCGACATAAGAACAAAAACTGATTCAAACGGGTACGCGTCACCTCTATTTATAAACTAACCGTATATGGTTTAGTCACTTAGGTGCGAGTGTGTGCAAATGCCAACGTTACCGAAAATCGATAGCGCTTATTGCATCGCCCGGAGACGATGTTGCTCGTATGGGATATTAGCAACAACTGATTTAAACGGACATGCGTTGCTTCTATTTGTGACTTTTCGTGTTTCATTGAGCAACTAAGCTGCCCTCTCTTGACGGCTGTGTCTGAGAAATCTGCCTCACGAATGGTAATTTTCCCGTTTCTCGTGAACTTTTTAATTTTACCAATTTCCAAAAGTCTACTTTTATTGGGGAGATATTAAATTATTACCAATATTTAAGTTAGGTGTTTCTGAATCGGTTGGTGTATGAATGATTAAAATCCATCTAGTAATATCGGAGTTATAAGCGTGCAAACCTTACATAGTTTCGTTACATGGGAGATAGTTTAGATTTTAGAATGACACCTAGCCCCAGATAGTGGAGTAAGACATTTTTAATGTCAAAAACCCACCTGCTATAACCGTAAACAGCACACCGTTATCTTATGCCAAACCACAGACGACTACACAGCAATATCTACGACTCTGACAGGAACAAATATTCGCTCAATAACAATCACGCCCAGTATCTCCACGCCAACAACCAGCAAAGAAGAGAACGTAGAAGAGGACGGATGCGTTTGTCCGTGCGCTCGTATTCCTGTTTGACGCTCTATTGCTTTCTTCGAACATACTTTGAATTGGCTTCTCAATATTTCGTAGTGTATTCCTCGATTCAAGTAATAAAAATCGCTTTTTTAAATTGTACACAAAGTAGACAATTCCCTTAAGAACGTTTGTTTTAACAAATGCCAACTATCAAATAAAGTTTTCATTTTTACGCTTCCATCATACAATAATTTAATAAGACGAATGATTACAAAGAAATTACTATTGATATTTTTATTGCTCTTTTATGAATACCGGACGTGTTCGTCCATTTACCGGGTAAAAACGCGGGCCCCAAAGACGACCCGGGCCCCAGGCCAATTGCCCTGGCTGACCCCCCCTCTCATCGGGCCTGTTTATTCAAATCGTTTATTTGATAAGGCACGTTGCGTTAGCTTAAAGGTGCCAATTTTGTTTTGTTTTACATTTTAAATTGCTTAAAACTAGGGGATTACATATTGATTTTTTTAAAATGAAACTAATGCGATTTTATAGCTATCTTATATATCTACACAAGGGGATAATATTATTTTCGTAAGATTAGGGGGGTCATTTAGTTTTTGTGGCAATATGGTTTGACAATTTTATCAGTGAGATTATTGGAGCAAATAATGTTTAACTAAGGGGGACAATTTTTTACGACTAACTTAAAACTAGGAATAACTAGAGGGCATGATTGAATTTTGTAAAGATTCGTAATTATAGTTATTTTTGTGGGTAGTAGAGTTGGGCATTTTCAACGAGATTATATAATATAATAGTTAAAACTAGAAGAGACAAGAAGAGCTAAATGCTTCGTGATGATATTGGGGGGGGGGGGGGGTAGTGGTGTTACTTCTGGGTATAAGAGTCAGGGGAGGGAGGGTAGACAAAGATGGCAGGGAGAGAAAATTATTTCAGTTTCAGGCATCGTGAGATCAACGGATGGATTACAAACTCGGGTGGCCTTCATCAGGGGAATCATGTACTGGGACGCCGGGTGGTCCTCCTCAAGATGGCAGGGGTTTTTCCAGACGATTTCGTAGTACGGCTCAGATGTGGATCGGCTACATTTCGAGTTAAGCGTGTTATGTTCGTGCCGTAGGTCCCGTGTTTGTTGGCTCATTCGATACAGATGGTTTGATACAGGTGGAAGAGCGTTCTGAGAATGATAAGAAGATAACAAGGGGCAGTTAGACTTATATATTGATGGTTTTCACAAAGGTGTATATAAGGGACATATAGAGAACATCGCGGCTTGCCAGCACATCTCGAACCGGGACGTTGGTTGGTCTTCCTCGGGCCCGCAGGGTATCCATTAGCCGAGACCTAGCGGAACTGTACTCGGTGCACGCCCAGACAATGTGCTCGATGTCGTGATAGCCGTCGCCACAAGCGCAGATACCACTATCCACGAGCCCAATACGCCGGAGATGTGCATCCAGCGTGTAATGGTTTGCCATGAGTCGGGACATCACACGAATGAAGTCACGACCCACATCCATCCCCTTGAACCAAGGTTTCGTCGATACCTTAGGGATTATCGAATGTAGCCACCTTCCCAGCTCTCCACTGCTCCACGAAGTTTGCCAACTTTCGAGGGTTCTCTGATGAGTAATACTGAAAAATTCGCTGAAGCAAATTGGTCTTTCGTAAACGTCTCCTTCTAAGGCACCCACCTTAGCTAAGGAGTCTGCCTTCTCATTGCCCGGAATGGAGCAATGAGAAGGGACCCATACCAAGGTAATCTGGAAAGAGTTGTCAGATAAAGCACTCAGTAGCTCCCGTATTTTCCCCAAAAAATACGAGGAGTGCTTGCCTTGTTTCATCGAGCGAATAGCGTCAATGGAACTGAGGCTATCCGAAACGATGAAGTAATGGTCTGCGGGTAATGTTTCAATGACTCCAAGGGTATACTGAATGGCAGCTAGTTCTGCGGCGTAAACTGAAGCAGGGTCACTGAGTTTGTAGGAGGCGGTGAGGTTTTGATTGAAAATACCGAAGCCAGTGGATCCTTCGAGGTTTGATCCGTCAGTATAAAACATCTTAGAACAGTCGACTTCTCGGAATTTATTATAAAAAATGTTTGGAACCACTTGTGGGCGTATGTGGTCCGGAATTCCACTAATCTCGTCTTTCATGGATGTGTCGAAGAAAACAGTAGATTCAGAAGTATTTATGAAATGCACACGGTTGGGATTGTAAGAAGAAGGGTTAATATTCTGCGCCATGTAGTCAAAGTACAGGGACATGAAACGGGTCTGAGAATTGAGCTCAACAAGCCTTTCGAAATTTTCAATCACGACCGGGTTCAAGATATCGCATCGAATGAGCAATCGATATGAGAGTTCCCAAAATCGATTTTTCAACGGGAGAACGCCCGACAGCACTTCGAGACTCATCGTATGGGTCGACTGCATGCACCCTAAGGCGATACGCAAACAACGATACTGAATTCTTTCGAGTTTGATGAAATGTATGTTCGCGGCGGATCGAAAGCAGAAGCATCCGTATTCCATTACCGACAGTATCGTTGTTTGATACAACCTAATTAGGTCTCCTGGGTGGGCACCCCACCATGTTCCGGTTATTGTACGAAGAAAGTTGATCCTTTGTTGGCATTTCTGTTTCAGATACCGAATATGGCATCCCCAAGTACCTTTCGAGTCGAACCAGACCCCTAGATATTTTACTGTGAAGACCTGAGCGATAGTTTGACCCATTAATAGAAGCTGTAGTTGTGCTGGTTCACGCTTCCTTGAAAATACAACTAGCTCAGTTTTCTCCGTGGAGAATTCGATACCCAGCTTAATAGCCCAAGCAGACAAATTGTCCAGGGTATTCTGTAATGGTCCTTGTAGATCGACAGCTTTGGGTCCCGTAACAGACACCACGCCATCGTCTGCAAGTTGCCTTAACGTGCAGGAATTGTCAAGACATTCATCAATGTCGTTGACATAGAAATTGTATAAAAGGGGGCTTAGACATGAGCCCTGGGGAAGGCCCATGTAGCTAAATCGTCATGTCGATAAGTCACCATGCGAAAAATGCATGTGCTTTTCCGACAACAAGTTTAGTAAAAAGTTGTTTAAAGTCGCTGAAAGACCATGCTGGTGCAGCTTCTCTGAAAGAATGTTGATCGAAACTGAATCAAAAGCCCCCTTAATATCTAGGAACACTGATGCCATCTGCTCTTTGCTAGCATAGGCCATTTGAATTTCAGTTGAGAGCAACGCAAGACAATCGTTCGTCCCTTTGCCTTTGCGAAAGCCAAATTGTGTATCTGACAGTAAGCCATTTGCTTCGACCCAATTGTCGAGGCGGGATAGGATCATTTTCTCGAACAACTTCCGGATACAGGATAGCATTGCGATCGGACGGTACGAATTGTGGTCGGAGGCTGGTTTTCCTGGTTTTTGGATGGCGATGACCTTCACTTGTCTCCAATCGAGTGGGACAATGTTAGCCTCGAGAAACTTATTAAATAAGTTCAACAAGCGTCTCTTGGCAGAGTCAGGCAGATTCTTCAACAAGTTGAATTTGATTCTGTCTGGCCCCGGAGCTTTATTGTTACACGACAAGAGAGCAAGTGAGAACTCCACCATCGAAAAAGGTGTTTCGTTCGCGCTATCGTGAGGAGACGCGGCGCGGTAGATCTTCTGTGCCGGGGCGGAATCCGGACAAACCTTCTTGGCGAAATCGAATATCCAACGGTTTGAATATTCCACGCTCTCATTAGTACTGTTTCGATTTCGCATACGACGGGCTGTTCCCCAAAGAGTGCTCATCGATGTTTCTCTCGTTAATCCGTCGACGAACCGGCGCCAATAATCGCGTTTTTTGGCTTTCATCAAACTCTTCATTCGCTTGTCTAACGTCGCGTACTGTCGAAAACTGGCGGGTAACCCGTCGTTCCGGAAGGTCTTAAACGCGGCGGCCTTCTCTGCGTACACGTCTGAGCACTCTTTATCCCACCAGGGATTGGGAGAACGTTTTTGTATGTTCGCGCCGGGTACTGGCCTAGTCTGAGCTTGATTCGCGCTGTCGAGAATCAAGCCAGCCAAAAAGCTGTACTCTTCCTCCGGAGGAAGTTCTTGGGTAGATTCGATGTTGTCGGATATCGCGGCAGCATAGCTCTTCCAATCGATATTTCGTGTGAGGTCATACGAAATATTGATTGATTTCAATGGCCTTGAACCGTTATTGATTGAGACTACAATCGGCAGATGGTCGCTGCCGTGGGGATCAGGAATTACCTTCCACGTGCAATTTAACCGCAGCGATGTTGAGCAAAGGGACAAGTCTAAGGCGCTCGGGCGCGCTGGAGGAGCAGGAATCCGTGTCATTTCACCCGTGTTTAAAATTGTCAAATTGAAGTTATCGCAAAGATCCTGAATTAAGGAAGACCGGTTATCATCATAGAGGCAACCCCATGCTGTACCGTGAGAGTTAAAGTCTCCTAAAACTAGTCGCGGTACTGGCAGGGATTCTAAGATGTCTTGTAGCCGTCGGTGCCCAACCGCGGTGTTGGGGGGAATATATATGGAAGCTATGCAAAGGCTTTTGCCTTTGGTTGTTACTTGACAAGCGACAACTTCAATACCTGTTATCGAGGGAAGGTTAATTCTGTAGAAGGAATAGCACTTTTTGATCCCCAAAAGCACTCCTCCATAGGGGGTGTCTCGATCCAGGCGAATAATATTAAAGTCGTGGAAGTTGAGTTCTATGTCGGAAGTTAACCAAGTTTCACATAATGCAAATGCATCGCAACTCAAATTATTTATTAAAATTTTGAAGGAATCGATTTTCGGGATGATACTTCTGCAATTCCACTGTAGAACAGTGATCAAATCCGTGACCTCGTTCGATGAGTTAGCCATCGAAGGATACAATCGCTGAGAGGAGGGGCCATTTAGCAGTCAACTGCTTCAAAAATGTTCTCACTGTAGGGAGAAAAGCTAACATAAGACTTTTAATAGGATCAGTAATATTGAAAGTTTTTATTATCCAGTCCACTATGTCCGAGAGTTTTATAATTCCAGTGCTGTGATTACTCTCGAACTGAAACAAAGGAACACTTGGGATTTTTGATGTTCCTGGAAGTGCTGGGAACTCCTTCTCTGAGCTTAATCCTCCGAGACCAGGAGCTAATTGCTTCGGTTTGGTTGCAACACTTCCAATAGATGTGACTTTCGGAGCCCCCTCAAGGGACACCTTCTGGCCTTTACAAGGAACTTTACGAGAGGAAGTGTTCCTCCTCTTCCTATAAATTCTAGGCACCCTAGTAGATGTTCCCTCTTGTGGGTTACCAGCCTCGCCCTCGTCAGGAGGCAAGTGAGTATAGATGTTTGCTGAGGATGGTGGCGTAGCATTCTTTAACATTTCTGCGAAAGAATGTTTGGATCGTCCCGCAAGGGAACGTTTCAGTTTATCCCCGCGTAGTTTGTACGCGGGACATGCCGAGATATCATGCAGACTCTCCGCACAGTAAGGACACTTTTCGGCTTGCCTACTGCACGAATCATCTAGATGATTCTCCCCGCATTTTCCACAGCGGGCCTTATTGCTACAATGGGTGGCTGTGTGACCCAGTTGTTTACACTTTGTGCAATTCATGACCCGCGGCACAAACAGACGCACAGGCAGACGAACCTTGTGCAAGAGGACGAAATTTGGCAAAGCGGTACCAGCGAAGGTCACCCGATAAGAGTTTGATTGGGGGTACGTTTTCGAACCATCCCCCGCAACTACTACTGAGTGCAAACGTTTGCACTCAAGTATTTTAACTGGCTGAAGTAAGCGGTCTCTGAATCGGCCGACCCCGTACTTCAGCAGATCCTCGCACGTCAAACTCTCATCGGTTACGACGCCTTCGGATTGTACTCTTACAGCCGGAATATACACGTTATAATCCCGCGTAAAGTGCTCACAGCAAGCAATATCGTTTGCCTGCTTTGAGTTGGCTAGCAACACCCTTATCTTGTCCGAGCGGACCTTTGAAATTTCGGTCACAGCCGAGAACCGTTCCGTCAGGTCTCTAGAAATCTGAAGAAGATTCAGTGATTTAGTCTTGGGCCGAAAGAAGACCACAAATGGACCAGTTGAGAGTTCTGGATAGCATTTGGGCCGGGGGGGAGCCTTAGAAGTTGAACCCGATTCAACTTCCATTTGACCATCCGGAGAGGGAACCATAGAAAACGTCAACGCACGGGGTCAGCGCCCGCGCAGACGGAAGAAAGCAATAAATGTGTTACAAAAGACAAAAACCACTTAGCTTTAAACTGGTGTCCAACGACGAACCGATCCAGCTTATACAGCTGGCTATTGTTTAATCCTCACACGCGAACAAAAGACTGAGGACCGAACCGAACTGGCAAAATAACCTTGAATGCGGATTAAAACTATTCTTTATCGCCTCACACAGCACTACGGACTAGAAAAAACAACCTCTGTCTCGATGGAGAGCTCGAAAACGAATGAATCATCGGGCCTGTTACCTAGGTGTTATTAAGTTTGGGCATTCGCGAACGTAGGTGTGTGTTGTTAATAGCGAAGGGCTTAAGCGTTTGTATGTTAACGTGTTTGTCACGTGTGCTCGCGTTCATGTGACTTCGCGTGTACAAAGCTGGATTTTGTAACCGTGGTGACAAATTGATTACCAGAAATATTAGCCACTATTCTATCATACACTAGTACGAAAAACTACGATTATTACAGAGTGACAGCTAGTAGGTTTCTACTTATGTGTTTATTAAATTAATTTAATTATTAAATTAATTTAATTAGTATATGCGCAATGACGAATTCGACCGATAAATGGACGGACGCACAATGACTCCCACTGTGAGCCCCGTCCACGAATACCGCCATCAAAATGTGGAACAATCTTTGCAAACACGGCACACAGCAAAAGTCAATGCACGACGACCCGCCAGTCGGCCCCATCACTGCGCACAGACCAGTGGTTGAGCGTTTGTATGCGCCAACCAATATCGAGGCGTAATGCAATAACCATCTTAAAGCAGTTGTTCTTTAGCGCTGATGCACGCAATATGCCTGATGATGTTTATGATGTTTGCAATACCGACAAACCCCTCAACCTTAGGGAGGGAATTACATAAAACTATTCTATTTGCACAGATACGGCAAAGTTTTGACTTTAGCCCACTTTTTGTTCAAAGTTGTGCCACTTTGAACTGTTGCGCATTGTTACTGTAGTGGCAACTCGCCAAATTAGGTCAAAACATGACGGGGTCACGGAGCAACCTAATGATCGGCAAAACACTTTTTTCAGACATTCATTGATGTACGTTCATATTGTAGGTTGTGATGAAAATCTGGTCACAACACTAATTTATATTTTTTGTTGGAAACATCTCATCAAATATGAAATGCGTTTTAACGTGCATGCAATGCATTCGTTGAATGTATTCAAATCCTGGTCAGACAGCTTTCAGGTGCGCGAGTTAAGTGTACAACGAATAGCTCCGAATTTGTTGGCCACATCCATGCATCTAAGTCCTGGATTAGCTTCGAAAGTCTTCATAGGTCCTGACGCAGCTTCCAGTTAACTGTACAGTTTAGAAGATTTTACGGCACCTTCCGGGAAACAGAGATACGTTCCTTGAAACCTTTCAGTAGTGCACATATGGTGGTTTGGCAAATTTTAGCTCTTTTGTTACACCCATACCCGAATATATCAGGTTTTAATTTCTTTTGTTCATAAATATTTCTTCCGTCGCGTAATAATTATAGAGAATACAACTATTTTTAAAATGTTTGAACCATTCAGCCAAAAGATTCCTAAACCGACCACTTTACCATACAAGAAGAAGCGTGCAGATTCTAAATGGTCAGAGCTTTAGTAATCGTTCCAGTGTCACTGGGAAGGTTAACTTCAAATTATGACTCATCTGAGCCATTCGACAGAGGTACGTAAATCGGCATTGGTAAAAAACTTTATTGTCTGCTGTTTTACCACGATTACAGATTAGTGCCAACAAAAAAAGGCGACGGTAAAAATACGCATTTTGCGATAGTTTTTTATAGTTTATATAATTCGTTTTTTTGCCGCTTAAAGTTTTAGGAATTGATATTTATTTACATACAAATATTCTAGGTACATAACTTCTTTCAAACAAACAGTCTTCGCAATATTCGCACAGCAAAGATTCCGCCAAATTTGAAACCAGTCGACCAACACCGGTTTGCATATCTCCGTGGCATGACTCAACTGCCTCAGTTTCATTTGGCACTATACCAGAACAGTGGTTTTGAGTTCACCCCGATTCCAATTTCTAAAGAACACTGGCCTCGATTTTGATTCCAAAAGACACGTCCAGAATTCTTTTAACGGTTATTTATATGTCAACTATACCAAACAACGCCTCATGTGTGGAATTTGCAGCACGCACCGAACTCTCATCACCAAATAATTAGAAAATATGTCTCTTCTCGTGTGGCTGTGCTGTTCTGAATTTGTGGGTTGTCGTTTTTGTGGTGTTAAAGAAAGACGAAGAAAACTTGCCATACTGAGTGGATATCCATTATAGAGTAATAATTGCACAGTTTTCCTTTAGCGAAATCGTGAGCTAGTATTCGTTACTTCGAACTACCGAACTACTGGCGAGCACTGAAAACACTGACAAGGTCCCGACTAGGGTATAATTTCTTATTTAACTAGTTTCCATACATTAATCATTACACCATTACATCCGTCATAGCCTAAATGAGAGCCATTTGTATCGGGGTTCGAAAAACATCTTGACCCAATACGTGCAATTTACACTACACTGATGAAACCAACAGTACACATTCTAGCCGAGAAACAAAACACAGCTTCTTGGAACGAATTCGAAGAATTCGCGCGTGAAGACCGCTTCACAAGAAGTTCGAACGGATACTGGCATAGTCTTTCCCCAAGCCCCTAGATCGAAGGGTGGTTTTTTGCAAAATTTACTGTGCCGAGGCGCTTCTATGCTATCATCATTAGAAGCGTGCTGCGTGCGGATTCGGATGCGGATGCTGTCTGGGCTGGAAAGGGGAAACAGTTTTCCATCCCGCTTTCGAGCTGTTTGCTTTGCGAGCGCGACCAGAGTGCGTAAACGCTTGCGGTGTCGGTGAGTGACGGTCGGTGATGGAATGTGGGGATAATGTTAGGAAAAATCCACAATCAATACATATGTAGTTAAGATTACAGCCCTCATCGATAATGTTGGCGGTTGACTAAATGTGTTGCGACTGAGTAAAGCACGATAGAAAGGTTTTCGATTTTGTTCCAAATGTATGTAAAGGTTGGACAGAGAAAGGGCAAAAATCGAAAGCAGTTTTTTCCCATGCCATGTGTTAGATCTTCATTAAAATCAATCAGCTTATGTAGAATGCTGTTACAGTACTGCTGATTGATTTTTAAGAAGATCACGGCGTGGAAAAAACTGCTTTTTCGTTTTCAATTTTTGCTCATTCTCTGTTCAACCTTAATTGTATTTCGTTTTCATGAAAGGTTAAGCTATCTAATTTTCTAGTCCCTTATCGTTTTAAAACCATTTAACAGAATTAATATTTTGCTGATAATTATTCAGCTTAGATCTAACATATTGTGCATCGGTTTGTGTCGTATTTTATGTTTTCAAGCCAGAAACCACGAAGAAAAATTATGTGCACAACAAAGTTCAACCGTCTTGTTTTTATGGTCTGATTTAAAGCATTTTTTGAAAGTACAATTATCGCTATCGAAACAACAGCTTTAACAAACATAGTGGGCTGTACTAGATAATAATATATTAATTCATATAATGAACAATTAATAACAATTTGCCACTTTGCGCTAATTGTTATTGTTTTGAAGTCCAGCAATTATACCTGCCTCAAGCACAGATATCTTACATTGAGTTTCTCACTGGAGTGCCCTTATTTTTCTGCAAAGCGATCGCTTTCAGCACTCCGTTCGCCAAACTACTGGCTTCTCTTGTTCAAACAACGTTGTGCAGTTTTTCCTTTGTCAGAAGAAAACGGAGCCGATGATTTTGGGATGCGACCAGAATAACACGCACTTTTCATGCCGTCTGGGATTTTAGCTATCCATGTGTCTTGGTTTACTTATTTTATGGGCCAATTTTACGTTCGATGCAAATCTGTTCGGAAATATTAAGTAGCTAGGATGATGCTATATAATGGCAGATTTGATGCTTTTATTTGCACCCAGCACTTTTGTCACCTCCCCCTCCCCTCCCTCCAGTCGAGATTTTCAAAGCTGAGCTGATGACTAGCCTTATCGTGACAGAAAATGAGCTAATTTTTGGCGAAATCTACGATTCAAAGAATCAATAACAGTGGCGTCGAAATCATGCATGGTTCAACGGTTGTCATGCTGTGAGAATGTTTAATTCGTCTGCTTTACCAAACATGGCGTTTATTTTTTGTTTTGTCCAAACCTCGGACGTTGCAAGAATGTTTAAAATTGCTGTTTTTTACATCAATATATTTGATAGGTCAGATCAAAAGAGAGAAGGTCGAATGGGCAAAAGGTCGAAAGGACAAATGGTCGAGAAGAGTAAAAGGTCTAAAAGGATAAAATGTCGGAAGGACAAAAGATCAACGTTTTAATATATCGATCGTCTGCTTCAATTAAGATGGATATGTGAAACTGTATTTGAAAGTAAGTAGGCTTGAAATTTAATAATCCCCACTATCACCAAAGTTATCTCAATAACAATACGTGTGTTGAGCATTAAGCATGATGACCGTACAATTCGTAGTTGCTACTCCGTGATTGACCAGAACAAGCGTATTCTAAATGTACACGTTTCGAGAGTTCTATACTTTGAAATGCCAATAACGGGCCACGTCCATACAGTCATCGGGGAAGCGAAGGCATGTTAGTGTAACAAACATTCTTACGGAGACCGTGTATGCCTCTGCATCTCCCCGTTTGCCACGGGAAGGAGTTTTTGTTACTAGGATGGGGTAAAGAATCTGGATTCGCCTTGATGAATGATACAATTTATACAACTCTCAGTAGTGTCATCATGTGTTTATTGCTCTGGACAGACGACTGCCGAGAATAGGTATATGATAGATTTATGGTATATTGAATTAATTTTGAAATGCTCGGTTTATAAAAAAGCAACTTCAGTTTTGGACAGCCGACAGTCGGGAATGTTGCATAAAGGTTTCGTAATACACGCATTATTCATCGTTTATAAATTTTGGTATTATTATTATTATGCCTATAGGCCCAAAACTCGGCCGTAATACTTTTACGGTAATAAGAAAAAAATGCTCTAATAGCAAGACGTTTAATACTAAAACGGTCGCAACAAAAAATTCCCCCCAACGGGAATACACTGAAGTCTTTTTATGCGGTTTTTTTATGTGACTTTTTCATGCGGATTTTCAAAGTTATGCGGTTTTTTATGCGGATTTTCAAAGTTATGCGGTTATTTTATGCGGATTTTCAAAGTAATGCGGTTTTTTATGCGGATTTTCAAAGTTATGCGGTTTTTTTAATGCGGATTTTCAAAGTTATGCGATTCTTTTTATGCAGCTTCCTTTTAGTTTTTAGGGCATCACCTGAAGCGACTTTTGTCGAAAGATTGATTCTCGTGAATGCACATGCTTAAACAAAAGACATACAATGTTCATATTTTTATTTTAGGTTATAAATTACTAGTCTTTGGGTTAAGGATATGAGAAGCATTCTTGATGCAGTGAAAATAAAAACAGAAAATGACTGAATACCTTTTTACCTTTCTCATAATAAAACTTATGCAATCGGTCGGAATTTTTACCGAGACCCGCAGAGCCGAATCTCTTATACCATTCGACTCAGTTCAGCGAGATCGGAAAAAAGTCTCTGAGCGTGTATTTTTTTTACTTGGTAATAAAGCTTTCACACCGACCCGACACACGTTCAGTAGTTAGACCATACTACCGATTTCGTCCATCGTGTGCCAGAGTGAGGGACTCTGAACAGAGAAGATAACTCTGAACCCTATTCCTCTAAACTCCACCAAGAAGTCCGACCTTTGCCTGATCTACCGGATTCCATTTGAAATGACTACTTTGGGGGGAGGCGTGCTAATGCACTTCACTTGATTCCAGGTCTAGCTGGTCGTGCTAGACTTCGCTTGTCTCGTAACCGCCATATCAACCCTGCACGGCATGACATTCTACATGCCTTCCTCTCTACGTTGACCAGTTGGATGCAGTGGTCGATCTGGCGATTCCGATTGGAGGGTGGCTTCCGGTTCACTGGTGCCCCAACGACCATGGTCTGTCGCGTTCGGTGCTACTCGGCGTAGTTCCCGACGGTAGAGCTAGCCTACCTCGGCGGAGAGTTCCCCGACGAAAGAATGTCTCCTGCAACCGTTGACGGATACGTTATTCTTCCTTAGATGCAGTCCGGTAGAATGCCGAGATCAGTCCAGCGATTCCCGGTGGAGGATTGCGTCCGGTTCACTGGTGCCCCGATGATTCAAGCCGGCGATTCGCTACGGACTACTCGGAATAGTCCCCAACGGTGGATCTTTCCTACTCCGACGAAGAGTTCCTTGGCAGTGGAAGATCTTCCGAAACCGATACTACCCGGGCAGAGGTCGGTCCTGCGATTCTGGGTGGAGGGTGACTTCCAGTTGACAGGCGCCCCGACGAGCATCTGCCGGAGCTACTTCCTGATATATTCGAACTAGTCCCCGGCGGTAGGCCTAGTCTACTCCGACGGAGAAATTCTCTCGAAATCGTTATCTCGATGCTGGTCGGTTAAGTGCCGAGGTCAGTCTTGCGATTCCGGGGAGTCACGGTTCCGACAGCATAAGTTATTAAGTGACTTTACGCTTGTCTGGACATGCCGCAGACTCAAGTGATTCGCATTTAATGCCAAAAGATCCTGACTCCTGCGTTGCAGAAGAAAAAGAGTTAAGTAGCCGGGAAACTCTAAGCTTGCTCATATGACCCTACTCTACGCTTTTCTCTAAACTTTCTTACTTCAAATCCTTGCCCTTCCTTGAGTACTATGGCTCTTAATATTCAAAAATATTTCACACCTTATGTGTTTTTATGCGGATTTTCAAAATTATGCAGTTTTTTATGCGGATTTTCAAAGTTATACGGTTTTATTTTATGCGGATTTTCAAAGCTATGCGGTTTTTTTTATGCGGGTTTTCAAAGTTATGCGGTTTTTTTATGCGGATTTTTTTATGCGGTACCTATCCCCCGTATAAAAAAACTTCAGTGTATCAGCACATTCAAATCTTTTCTGCATCGCACTCATGTTTCATCAATTCTTCTACAATAAATATTAACGCGTTGGATTGTCTGAAAGTGTGTAGCTCTTCGCTTGTCATTGTATTGCGCAACAAGCGAAGCAAACACAATGCAGATAAAGACGAGTTTCGATTTTCTCTACACGACGCATTCCGTATTTGAAGATCGGTTCACACTCGGCTAGCTTCAAAGTACAGCCAGAAAAAACCGACTCGAATTAATGGTGGGGTATTTCGGTGGGTGTTAAATTAAATTTTCCTTTCTATCACGGACGTCAACAGCAAGGTACCGATCGCACAAAACATACGCAGTGCTTCCCGTCATGTACGGGAAGCAAGACCTATGGTTTGGATCCACGCATCCGAATCGAGGGTCCGGATCCAGACACTTGCCAAGTCTGGGTCTGGTTCAGGTCCGGACCTGGTAAGGGGAAAAGGGGTTGGGCTGGATCCAGGGACTGGTCCGGATCTGGGTGCTGGTCCAGATCCGGGTACCGGTTCAGATCCGGGTGCTGGTCCAGATCCGAGTACTGGTCCAGATCCGGGTGCTGGTACGGATCAGGGAACTGGTCCGGATCCGGGAGAACCGGGTTTGGGAACAAGTCCGGATATGGAACTGTGCCGGATCCAGAAACTGCCTTTACATTTTTTTTTCACTTTCCAACCTAACCAGTAAAAATATTCAGGCTGGTTTCTACCAATATTAGGGCAGATTCCAGCTTGAATTTGGACAGAAATTCGCCACAGTTCCGGTTGGTTTGACCCGATACTAACACTATCATAGAAATCGACCGAATTATCCTACATGCGAACAGAGCCGAGGTTAACACATACTGTTTGGTTGTGTGATACACATACATGAACAGCAACCGAAATTCGTCATTCCACCGTTTACTACCATTGCGGGAATATGAGTTTAATACCGCAATGCGCAATTGCGTGGTCTGTTACCGAAAAGACAATAGAATCTTATCCAAAAGTAATAGAAACATACCCGTCGGATTTTGGGTGTAGGCTTCTTTCCTGCGGACGATTGATTCTTATGTTATAATTATTCGCGCTCATTGTTATGCTATCTTAGGCACATTTTAAATGGTATAAAATAACCCCAACCGAAATACCTGAAACGACTAACTTTGTAACGATGACATATGCGCGTTTCTACGATAATTACTAGAACAGGATTGAAAACAATAAGAACAAAAAGAAACTATCTTGTCACCTTTTGCGTCAATAATCAAGCTACAACATTTTTATACTCATGAAGAAATATGGTTATATTGCATATACTGCTCCGAAGCATATGCAGGTACTCAATACAATAAGAACAATTAATATAATTTACTGATGATTTAATGGACTAAAAGTAAACCAATGAATATGACAATAAAACATTTGTTCTACGTGCTGATATGACTTCCGAAAACTCATATGACGAATTTCGCGCCAACTCTAACAAATGTTTGCAGCACCCTCTCAGATTTTAATGAAACTTTCTGTACACATTATCACAAAAAGCCACTTTGCATACTGGAAGACTGGAAAACTGGAGGACTAGAAGACTGGAGGACTGGAAGACTGGAAGACTGAAAGACTGGAAGACTGAACGACTGGAAGACTGGAAGACTGGATGACTGGAAGACTGGAAGACTGGAAGACTGGAAGACTGGAAGACTGGAAGACTGGAAGACTGGAAGACTGGAAGACTGGAAGACTGGAAGACTGGAAGACTGGAAGACTGGAAGACTGGAAGACTGGAAGACTGGAAGACTGGAAGACTGGAAGACTGGAAGACTGGAAGACTGGAATACTGGAAGACTGGAAGACTGGAAGACTGTAAGACTGGAAGACTGGAAGACTGTAAGACTGTAAGACTGTAAGACTGTTTTTTTTTACAATGGAGAAGACCTTTATGTCCTAGCCCAGTACACGTGCTATTGGTAGGGTCCAATCTACCACACGGGGTGCACTGGGGGCGTGTCGGACTCGAATGGTGACCAGCCATTAATACCGACTAAACTCCAATGGGCTCCGCCATCATTCCTCCCAGGAACTACCTCTCAGTATTACTTCTGGGGGGATGGCTGTACTTAATGTACTCATTCACTCTCACTCACACGTTCATACGTCCTGTATGAGGCTTACTTGGGTGCTCTCTCAATCGCACTTTGATTCACTCTCAAACACTCCCACATGAGGCTGACTTTTGTGCTCACCTTTTACGTTCCATGCGAGGCTGACTTGTGTGCTCACCTTACTCGTTCCTTGCTAGGCTTACTTTTGTGCTCGCCCCACCCATACCATGTGAGGCTGACTTGGGTGCTCACCCTATCACCTGATTCACTCTCAATCGTGCCACTCTATTGTACCTTTGTCACTCCCCCTGGCATCCCATGTGGGACATTTTTCTTAGGCCCCACTTCTGACATACCATGCGAGGCTGACTTGTGTGCTCACCTTTTTAATTCCTTGCTAGGCTGACTTTTGTGCTAGCCTCTACCATACCTGTGAGGCTGACTTTTGTGCTCACCCTTAACATGCAGTGTGAGACTGACTTGGATGCTCACCCTTTCACTCCTCTGCCACGCCATGAGGCATCGATAGCTAAGTTCCAACATACTACGCTACGACCCTCCCGTCTTGGCATGAGGCAGTCCACTTATACGCCTATACACTCACTCTTCTGTCTTGCTTCGGGGTGGCTGGGTTTACCCCTTACGCGGTTGCCATTCGCTGCGCCAAACCTGCCTCGGCATGAACAGACCATTCACTCCCTTTTTTTGCGCTTGGCCTTTTTCACTCCAGCTAACCAATCACTAGTTAGCCGTGCCCGTCGTCTGTTGCTCGGTTCGCCAGATTACCTGTAGCCTACTGGCAATCTGGATGGTAGCAGCCGAGACTGCGTTCCACTTCTCCACCGATTGACACATCCGCTGAATAAGGGTATCAGGGGTTGTGTCCCAGCCACAGACGTCAAGCATTGCTCTTCTTTCGACGTCGAACCGATGACATACGAACAGTATGTGTTCGGCAGTTTCATCTACACCTGGGCAGTCCGGGCAGACTGGGACCTCCGCGTGCCCGAACCTGTGGAGGTACTGACGGAAACAGCCATGGCCTGACAGGAATTGTGTCAGGTGGAAGTGAACTTCCCCATGGGGTCTTCCCACCCAGCTCGATATGCTAGGTATCAGCCGGTGGGTCCACCTACCTTTCGAGGAGTTGTCCGACTCACGCTGCCATCTGGCGACCGAGGCCACCCTGATGCGCTCGCGGGCTCCCCTATTTCCACGTAGCTCAAAGCACTCCTCATCTTCCCGAATGACCAGCCCGACTGGCATCATGCTCGCTATCACGCAGGATGCATCGTGTGATACCGTGCGGTAGGCCGATATCACTCTGAGGCACATCACGCGGTAGGTGCTCTCCAGTTTCTGTAGGTAACTGGTTACCCTCAGTGCTCTTGACCATGACGGACCGCCGTACCTGAGGATAGATACGGCAACGCCTGCCAGTAACCTACGTCTACTGGCGCACACCTTTGAGCTGTTGGACATCATTCTCGATAGAGCCGCAACAGCAGTCGACGCTATCTTGCACGTATAGTCGACATGGCTGCCGAAGGTCAGCTTGTCGTCTATAATGACTCCGAGAGACTTCAGACTTCGCTGTGAAGTGATCGCGACTTCTCCCACATGGATAACTGCATGTTGTGCCGACTTGCGGTTGTTGACGATAACTACCTCCGTCTTATGATGAGCGAGCTCCAGGCCTCTCGCGCTCATCCATTCCTCCACCGTGCTAATCGCGTGTAGACTGTAAGACTGTAAGACTGTAAGACTGTAAGACTGTAAGACTGCAAGACTGCAAGACTGCAAGACTGTAAGACTGTAAGACTGTAAGACTGTAAGACTGTAAGACTGTAAGACTGTAAGACTGTAAGACTGTAAGACTGTAAGATTGTAAGACTGTAAGACTGTAAGACTGTAAGACTGTAAGACTGTAAGACTGTAAGACTGTAAGACTGTAAGACTGTAAGACTGTAAGACTGTAAGACTGTAAGACTGTAAGACTGTAAGACTGTAAGACTGTAAGACTGTAAGACTGTAAGACTGTAAGACTGTAAGACTGTAAGACTGTAAGACTGCAAGACTGTAAGACTGTAAGACTGTAAGACTGTAAGACTGTAAGACTGTAAGACTGTAAGACTGTAAGACTGTAAGACTGCAAGACTGTAAGACTGTAAGACTGTAAGACTGTAAGACTGGAAGACTGGAGGACTGGAAGACTGGAAGACTGGAAGACTGGAGGACTAGAAGACTGGAAGACTGGAAAACTGGAAGACTGTAAGACTGTAAGACTGTAAGACTGTAAGACTGTAAGACTGTAAGACTGTAAGACTGTAAGACTGTAAGACTGTAAGACTGTAAGACTGTAAGACTGTAAGACTGTAAGACTGTAAGACTGTAAGACTGTAAGACTGTAAGACTGTAAGACTGTAAGACTGTAAGACTGTAAGACTGTAAGACTGTAAGACTGGAAGACTGGAGGACTGGAAGACTGGAAGACTGGAGGACTGGAAGACTGGAAGACTGGAAGACTGGAGGACTAGAAGACTGGAAGACTGGAGGACTAGAAGACTGGAAGACTGGGAAACTGGAAGACTGGAAGACTGTAAGACTGTAAGACTGTAAGACTGTAAGACTGTAAGACTGTAAGACTGTAAGACTGTAAGACTGTAAGACTGTAAGACTGTAAGACTGTAAGACTGTAAGACTGTAAGACTGTAAGACTGTAAGACTGTAAGACTGTAAGACTGTAAGACTGTAAGACTGTAAGACTGTAAGACTGTAAGACTGTAAGACTGTAAGACTGTAAGACTGTAAGACTGTAAGACTGTAAGACTGTAAGACTGTAAGACTGTAAGACTGTAAGACTGTAAGACTGTAAGACTGTAAGACTGTAAGACTGTAAGACTGTAAGACTGTAAGACTGGAAGACTGGAGGACTGGAAGACTGGAAGACTGGAAGACTGGAGGACTAGAAGACTGGAAGACTGGAAAACTGGAAAACTGGAAGACTGTAAGACTGTAAGACTGTAAGACTGTAAGACTGTAAGACTGTAAGACTGTAAGACTGTAAGACTGTAAGACTGTAAGACTGTAAGACTGTAAGACTGTAAGACTGTAAGACTGTAAGACTGTAAGACTGTAAGACTGTAAGACTGTAAGACTGTAAGACTGTAAGACTGTAAGACTGTAAGACTGTAAGACTGTAAGACTGTAAGACTGTAAGACTGTAAGACTGTAAGACTGTAAGACTGTAAGACTGTAAGACTGTAAGACTGTAAGACTGTAAGACTGTAAGACTGTAAGACTGGAAGACTGGAGGACTGGAAGACTGGAAGACTGGAGGACTAGAAGACTGGAAGACTGGAAAACTGGAAAACTGTAAGACTGTAAGACTGTAAGACTGTAAGACTGTAAGACTGTAAGACTGTAAGACTGTAAGACTGTAAGACTGTAAGACTGTAAGACTGTAAGACTGTAAGACTGTAAGACTGTAAGACTGTAAGACTGTAAGACTGTAAGACTGTAAGACTGTAAGACTGTAAGACTGTAAGACTGTAAGACTGTAAGACTGGAAGACTGGAGGACTGGTAGACTGGAAGACTGGAAGACTGGAAGACTGGAAGACTGGAAGACTGGAGGACTAGAAGACTGGAAGACTGGGAAACTGGAAGACTGGAAGACTGGAAGACTGTAAGACTGTAAGACTGTAAGACTGTAAGACTGTAAGACTGTAAGACTGTAAGACTGTAAGACTGTAAGACTGTAAGACTGTAAGACTGTAAGACTGTAAGACTGTAAGACTGTAAGACTGTAAGACTGTAAGACTGTAAGACTGTAAGACTGTAAGACTGTAAGACTGTAAGACTGTAAGACTGTAAGACTGTAAGACTGTAAGACTGTAAGACTGTAAGACTGTAAGACTGTAAGACTGTAAGACTGTAAGACTGTAAGACTGTAAGACTGTAAGACTGTAAGACTGGAAGACTGGAGGACTGGAAGACTGGAAGACTGGAAGACTGGAGGACTAGAAGACTGGAAGACTGGAAAACTGGAAAACTGGAAGACTGTAAGACTGTAAGACTGTAAGACTGTAAGACTGTAAGACTGTAAGACTGTAAGACTGTAAGACTGTAAGACTGTAAGACTGTAAGACTGTAAGACTGTAAGACTGTAAGACTGTAAGACTGTAAGACTGTAAGACTGTAAGACTGTAAGACTGTAAGACTGTAAGACTGTAAGACTGTAAGACTGTAAGACTGTAAGACTGTAAGACTGTAAGACTGTAAGACTGTAAGACTGTAAGAATGTAAGACTGTAAGACTGTAAGACTGTAAGACTGTAAGACTGTAAGACTGTAAGACTGTAAGACTGTAAGACTGTAAGACTGTAAGACTGTAAGACTGTAAGACTGTAAGACTGTAAGACTGTAAGACTGTAAGACTGTAAGACTGCAAGACTGTAAGACTGTAAGACTGTAAGACTGGAAGACTGGAGGACTGGAAGACTGGAAGACTGGAAGACTGGAGGACTAGAAGACTGGAAGACTGGAAAACTGGAAGACTGGAAGACTGTAAGACTGTAAGACTGTAAGACTGTAAGACTGTAAGACTGTAAGACTGTAAGACTGTAAGACTGTAAGACTGTAAGACTGTAAGACTGTAAGACTGTAAGACTGTAAGACTGTAAGACTGTAAGACTGTAAGACTGTAAGACTGTAAGACTGTAAGACTGTAAGACTGTAAGACTGTAAGACTGGAAGACTGGAGGACTGGAAGACTGGAAGACTGGAAGACTGGAGGACTAGAAGACTGGAAGACTGGAAAACTGGAAGACTGGAAGACTGGAAGACTGCAAGACTGGAGGACTGCAAGACTGGAGGAAGTTCAGTTATTCATCTCAAAATGATAAATTTTATGAAACAGTTGATAAACTTTTCTAAAAAAATTTATGTCTGATGGAGCAGCAGCCTAATACAAAAATAAGAAAAACCTCGCAAGCTTGTGTAGATTCCAGTCAAAGTATGAATTAAGCGCAGAATGGTATTTTTTTGCAATATCCACTAAGTAGCAGTCTCAAGAGAATGGCAAAAAGAGCCAGTCTTGCTCGCGACTATGGAAATACCATAACAACTCCCCGAGAGTTATACAACTGGGCAGTTGAACAAACTGATAAAAATATCACAAAATTAAACTTCTGCTACATATGCACTGAACAGTACAAAAGTCAGAAGAATTCTAAGATAATGTATAATAACGCCTAAACAATCTCTGGCACTCAAAAACTTCACAGTTTTGTGCCTATTCCTGGTGGCAAAGTAGTGGCGAAAAGATATTCTGGTTGCAGTTGAAAATCGAAATAGTGAAATTGCGCCTTTCGATTCTTCTTCTATTTTCAGCGTGCGCAACTAACGCGCAACTGGTGTAGATGATGGGCAGGTTGATTCTCTAACATGTACACAAGATGAGTTTTATTGGATTCTGTGATGATTATGACTTTCATTGGTTTAGTTTTCGATAAAAAATGCAATGAAAAAAAAATTCAGTTTGACAAGGAAAATTTTTTTTCAAATAAGTTTTTTTACTTGAATACAATTACCTCTCTTGGAACAAAATTTCATCCAAATCAAAGATGGGGTTTTTTGTAAATCGACTTTAAATTTTTAAAATCGATTTTTTTTCAGCGTAGGGGTCGATGAAGAATTTTTTCAATATTTTTGTTCAAAAATTTGACAAATTTTGTAAAAATCACTCCTACAGCATTTTTTGTAGGATTTGTCATTTTTAGACTATAGCCATTTGAAAAATAAATGGTAAAAAAAAGTTTGACCCTTTTCAAAAGACAGTCTAGATCATTTTTGGAAAAAACAAAGTATGCAAAGTTGCTTAAAGTGACATAGTTCCCATGTGCAGAAAGTTTCATTAAAATCTGAGAGGGTGTTGCCAACTCTGAATACGATTTAGCGCGAAATTCGTCAATAGTTATGACATGATTGTGATATTTAAAAGTAATTTCTACATTTCCACCATTCAAAACGTAATGGATTTCGACGGGTTTAATAACTTTTCACCGCAGCCTACCGTCTCATCTCGTATAGACCAGAAGATAAAAAACACACCCATTGTTAATAGTAAAGCAAACAAATGCTTGCAGTGTGTGAGATGTAACAGTGGATAAAAAGGAAAATGGAGTTTGAGCTTACGAAAGTGTTCCATATTCAACTCCATCATACTCGTAATGTTGTTTTTATAACGTTCAACAGCTTATCCCTGAAAAAATATCTTAGTTTTGAAGAAAAACATGCAACACGACGTCGAATATGACAACGTTATTTTGGTCCCGGTGTGTATGGATGAAGATAGAACAGAAGTCGAAAAACAGAAGTGGAATATATTTCAAGAAATACAGCGAAATAGAATTCGTTACAAGTGCTTCTTGGAGAAACTTTTACCTGGAATTCTCAACGGTGTTATGGTGGTGAGAAAGCGGCTGAACTAACATTTGGTCACGCCATCCTTTGGAAGGGAAGTAAAACCATTTGGCCATGCGTGGAAAATAGTAGAATCACCTCTCTGGCACTGGTGGCGACAGTGCGGACGATGCAATTTATTTTATCTTTCATTTGGCTGATTTAGTAATAATCCAATGAATACAAGACGTCTTCCGTGCATCACTGTTGTCTCAATGCTCTACGTCATTCGTCTTTCGGTAATGTATGAACCGCATTCAAACTGGAAGTGGAAACGGCCATAAACCAACCGCTAGTCTTTTCAAGTCATTGGAACAAAATGCAGCAGCTCTACCGAAATGAACCAACAGACAATGAAAGAAAAACAACTCATTGCTTCATCCCATTTTCTCAAGCAAAATTCCAAGGGTAGCCACGGGTATCAATGAAATATTATGAGATTTTCTTCCGCAATCATCGAAACAACCCACCCACATAATAATGACAATCGTTCGACGAATTGCCGCACAAAAGCCATTTCCGCTGGCGGATCGTTGCTCACTGATGACCGATGGTTGAATGACAAGCAGCCATCAGGGATGTAGCATGGAACCAGAAACGTGGTATCATTTTTTTCCTAAAAAGCGCTGCCACTACAACCATGCATCGTGAAAGGACTACCGAGAAAGAAGACCTGATTGACGACAGTCTGTTCGCATGTGTAACTTTTCTCTGGCTGGTCTTCTAAACGCCTGATGGCCGCCACTTCAGTGAGCCCCAGGATAAACAGATGCTTTGTTCAACTGCCTGTTGGGAACAAAGGAAAAATAGATGATGAGTCAAGTTTAATCCTCTGGCAGACGACCATAAGTACTCCTATTGACTTTTCCTTAGAGTGCGTCGCCAGTATGGTGTTGAGGATGGTAAGGATACCGATAATGAGGATAATACCGAACCGCGGTAGGGTTGCAGGCGGGCGGATAGTCATCGATATTGATTGATCAGGCGTGCCTGCATTATTGATAGGGTCCATCCGTCGGAAAATTGCTATGATAGTGACACAACAGCTTTTAAATCGGCATCAAGCTTACATCCATTTAGTCGTTGAAGCTGCGTTTGCGATGGAATCGTATATCGTAAGGTTTTTTTTTCGGTTTGCTTACTATTCAAGGAAGAAATCAAGCATCAACAGCAATCTACATACGGTGGCGTCTATCGCAAGATTGATGTGTCATAGTATTTTTCTCTCGCTTAGTGATCAGTGACCACCCCCCCCCCCCCCCCTGCTTCAATTACGTATTTACTCTACTTTCGCTGAAAGACTGATGTGTTTTGGTTTTATTTATCTGTGTCTGGGCAGAACGTGGAATTTTTGAAAGAAAATGTAGGCTGTGCAAATGATTCAATGACACCTATTAATCTTTCTTTGGCAGCGGTTTGGCATCTTTCCCGAGAAAAAGGGAAACATCTAGTTGGTCTTATGTACAGAATTGAGCTGAGAGATGATCTAGACTAAGACAAAGGCTACACCTTTCATTTGGACATTTTGTTCGGCATTTATTTTCTGGATGCTTGGTATCAATATATTCGTTAGGAATAGTCTCATGTAGAGGTTTTCAAAATGAACGAATCACTGTTACTTACTTACTTCGATATTTGATAATTTCGGTGGTTTTCTTTTACATTTCTGGAAATAGTAATTAGTATTTCATTTATTTTAAATAACTTAGTAGTATTTTGCTAGATTAACCGTTTGGAGTTTGCCAGTACGGAACGTTAAGATTTGTTTTCAATGCAAAAAAGTTTCCAATGTTGCCTAATGACACCTGGGCGTCATTTAGTACAACTTCTCCAAATGTTTCGTATTCACTCATCATGTGCTCGTTGCTGGTGTTTCGTTTTTTATGGTCTAATAATATATTCTTCACGATAATTAGTCCGCCTTTATTTTAACTTTTTTTGTAATAGTCAGCAAACCAAATCGAAAATGCATGAGTTAAACTAGAAAACGAATGTTGCGAAGACCAGCGAGTGGATGCTATCGGCCTTCTGTCGATAACAGCATAATGAGAAGGTTCGAACGGATCTAGGTTTGAAAGCACAACGGTTCAATACAATTTTATAATCATTTCATCACTAATCACTATATTTATATCTATTCTACAATAATCCAATTCCTAAAATGCCCGTGTTATTTAGTCTATAGAGAATTTAAACCGGAATTCGCCATCTAGCTTCAGATATCGCTTTTCGTCTAGTACTAGTGAACCCCGTTCCGAAAATCCATAGTATCGAGGTTATAGAGAATTTGTCTAAACCGGAAGTCGCCATCTTGGATGTCTAAGTGGACCAAGACATCGATTTCCGTCAGGTACTCGTCAACCCCATTCCGAAAATAACCATATTGCTGAGGTTATATATAATTTATCTAAACCGTAAGTCGTCTTTTTGATTCTCGAAATAGCTTCATACACCGATTTCTGTCTGACAAGTGTCAACTATATTCCGAAAATACCCATACTGTTGAGCTTATAGAGAACTCTCGCGTGTTATTTGAGAAGGGACAATAAGTATGCTGTCAAAATTCACTTTGAGCGAAAATTCCGCACAAACCGTAACTCGCCGAGAATGGATGTTAACATTTTATGAAAGAGAAAAGTTTTTGCCTTTCTCAATAGAAAGGTTGGGTAATTTCGGGAGAGATGCCGCGTCAGGAGAGATGTCGCAACCTCTATATCTCGTATATGGGGTCACTTTTATACGGTAATATGATATTGTAAGGTTGTCTTTCGAAGATTTATAACTCTAGAGATGTAAAATAATCCTTTTTAATTACTCACGAAAATTTTATTAATGATCTTGTGCGTTCAGTTGCATCACGGAGTGCCGAAAATTTTTCAGTACCACATTAAAATTTCGTTTTTTAAATTGTTCGATTTTTTTTTGGTAAATCATGGATCGGTTGAATAGCTGGGACCTTTTAGAAGGCATTCTGATCATGAGCACGATCATCCATAATTTTAGAGGAAAATGTCGTCGTAATGAGACTTTTGTAAACAAACTTATTTCGCTCTTTTTTCCGCTACAGAGTTGAGTTTTATGAAAAGTACACATGAATCAACATCTTTGCCCTTGATAGAATCAATTTCAAATGTTTTCTGTGTTGAAATGATAACAAATTAAGAGAAATCAGCAAAACAAAAGTTTGTTTACAAATCTTATTAGCCCTATTCAAATGTTGATATGGAAATGATCATTTGCGTCAGGTATAGGTTCTTAATAAGGTATATCCACAAACTAACGGACCTAACACAGTGAATATAGGATTATGAGTCTATTTATCTATATAATCAAACGGGCGATATGTATCTAAGTATTAGTTACTTCGGTTTATTCTTTAAAGTTGCAGGCACTAATTTTCGTGAACGCATTGATTTGTAGTAATGTCAATATTGAGATAAAAGCGAAAATTTTAACGAATTGATGATTTTTCAAGATGAATCTTTCAAGAATAAACCTAAGTTGTATAAATTCATTGGGAGAAACAGCCAAACAGTACTTTTAAGGAGCTGCTACCAACACATAGATATGTATATCGCTCGTACAAGCATATAGATAAATAGTGCCCTGAATTAAGTTGCTCCAACTTAACCATTACACAAGCTGGAGAATGAAAAATATTTTTAAAATATTGAAAAAAAAAATGTTTCTGGAAATGGTAGTACCCCCATAAGAAAAGTGAAGGTGCTAGCCGATTTATAGGTGTAATCGAACTTCATGAAACTCAGCTGAAGACACTTAATCACAAAAACATCAATGAGAGCCAAAAAATACTTTTGTTCACCATTTTTCAGTTTGTGACTACGGTGCGGCGTCTCACCCGCGCATGCGGCATCTCTCTCGCAACGACCTTTTTTGTAAAATGTTCATGGAAATTTGATGAATTTTTTTTCATTACAAAAACCATTTTACAGTATTTTAGAAACTTGACGCAAATGATAAAAATGATTTCATCAATTATTGAATGGTTTACTTTGATGCAGGATCGATTTTTAAAAATGTGTGGCATCTCTCCCCAAATTACCCTATTGCACTTGCTCTGAAAACCGACTTTTTAACGGAGGCCCGGAGGGTCGAGTGAAATATACCATTCGATTCAGTTCGTCGAGTTCGGCAAATGTCTGTGCGTAAGTATGTATGTGTGTGTATGTGCGTCTGTGTGTGTATGTGACCAAAAATGTTACTCATTTTTCTCAGAGATGGCTGAACCGATTTTGACAAACTTAGTCTCAAATGAAAGTTTCCATAGGCTTCCGGTTCCGGAGTTACAGGTTGTGGCGTGCAAATTCCGATTTAAACCGATACTCCGATGAAAGCAAAAAAGGTAAAAATTTCGCTAAAATGTCTCTCAAACAACTTAAATTGGCAGTTCTAGGTCTCCGACGACCAACCAATCTTTCGTTGACTACATTGACCACCATAGACGGTTCCGGAAGTGCCCAAGAAAAGCGGCCATCTTTCAAAATTAACGAACTCACATCAGTTTCCCGGAAATGGTTGGGCCGATTTTCACAAACTTAGTCCCAAATGATAGCTATAATATCCCCACAGATTCTAACAAAAAAATTTCGTACGGATCGCTTATATGGTTCCGGAAATATAGACTAAACAGTCCGGTCACATATGAAATTCCCATATAAGCCGGAACTCAAATTTTTTCAATGGGGGGACCCCATGAAATTTCAGAAATCGAATTCGTATTTTTGATGCCAAACATCTTTAAAATGTATGAAACGTCGAGATTTTATGTTATCTCGAAAAATATTTTTTTTTATTAAAATCGACTATTTGGGACTTTGCCGATTTCGCACCATTTTTCAGTTCGATATTACCGTGGCTGTTTTTTCTTTTACAAAATTTTAGAATTCGAATAATGATTTCTTTTCTTGTATATAGTTGTCATGTCATGTATAATACTAAAATGTAATATATGCATTTGAAAGCTTTTAATGAATATGAACAACGCAAACATTCTCGCGTTAATGATTGAGAAAAGCACAATTGCACCGCTAGGTGAATTAAACAGGTTTTCTTTTGTCTGTTGCTGTGATTTATAATCGGCGATTAATGGTTTGTTCAGAATTTCCTCTCAAAATGAATTTTAACAATATGCTTATTGGCCCTTCTCAAAAAACACGCCAGAATTTATCTAAACCAGAAGTCGCCATCTTGAATTTCAAAAAGACCTCAGATTTCGATTTCCGTCATGTACTTGTCAACTCCATTCCATAAATTCTCAACTTTTATTAGTATCAGTTAGCTGTGAATATGTTAAATTGTATGCAATTTCATACTGTATTGTCCGTCACATTTTTTTACGAACTTATTTCGTAATAAAGCAGTTCGTTATTTCAAATTTAGGCCGTATAATAGTATAACTCTACTTGAACGACATTTATTGAGTTTAAAACCATCTTTGCTCAGGAACACAAATTGTTTTTCCGTTTTTTGGAGATACAGTCAATCCGGCGCTAGCTTAGTTCTGCCATTAAGGTTGCGTCGGATTCTGATGAGACGAAGCCGAAACACAAATTCCACAACTACTTATTGTATTTAATGCTGTACATTCGAAGAAGTGTGCGGTAATCGAATTTTTACGAAAGATATTCTAGCCGAGGTTCGACTGTCCTGGGTTTTCAAGTGGCCGGATATGGTTACCCTACCATAAGCCATTACCACCCTCCACGAAAACGCGAACTATTTTGTTTCGAATATACACCGGAACAACAGCATTCCAATCAGCTGTCACAATTTAGGCATATTAGCACGGAAGACTGGCTCATTTGTTTGATTGAAATCAGATTACTTATTAAAATGCTAATCAAGATCCTACTCTTGCGATCTCTGCCGCTTACCAACCCTTTCGCACTCGACTACGCCAGAAGCGCCAATATACCGTTCGTTTCGGATTGTGTATAAATACAATCCGACAACCGTTGCTGGTTGGAGAAGAATAACGTAAATAAACGGTTCTCGGAGAGACGACGAGCGCACACTTCAGCAGCCGAAAAGCATCCGTTGGTTACTCTGGGAGTCTCTCCCAACAAACACTGCAGGGGAAAATGAGTTCCGTACTCACAAATTTGCCATGGAAATACGCATGTGAAGTGGAGTGCTGTTGACGGGAGAGACTAATCAGACCGTGGTCGTCCCTCGTGACTTTTGCTTCATGAGTGGTCTGATAGATTTCCTTCGACATAACAGTCCCCCTCGTCCGCGCTCACGGGCGGGCATACCTTGACCCCAAAAAGGAACAAGTTATGATATGTAGCTAAAAATAACTTCCATTGCTTGTTTGGTTATATTCTTCCATTACAGTATTAGAGTGTAAATTTGTGGAATACTCTTCTCTATCAACGGGATGGTGTACAGCCGGATAATCTCGTGAGCGTTGAACGTTGAAAGAACGTCACGTGAGGATGCAGCTGCTGCCGTGGTGGTGTTGCTTTAGTGAATTTGTTGACGTCATATAAGTGGAAGTTTGTCGTTCGTTCTTTTGGGTGACGAAAAAGAGGAAAGTTTATATTTTGTTTACTCGGTATATAAAATTTTAACTGTGGAGGTTACTTTTTGTGGGAATTCCATAAGTTTGTGATACGATCGATGAATCCACTAAACGGTCCAAATTTCTAATTCTCATTTTAGATTCATTTAATCAATGTTGTTAGATGTGACATGCAATCACCGCACACGCTAAATTGAGCTTTGAGAGTTCAGTATCAAAACGATTGCTTTTTCATACACAATACTTTCCAAGAACACTTTCCGCCAGTGACCATGCGGCTCCTTGTAAATACATATACGAATTGCATAACCCATCATGACCTAGTTGACCTAACTCAAAACTACATTTTTCTCAAATTCTACAAACCGAGTGTGATGTATTTTTGCTTCGGTAACCGGTCGTTGTCTTAGAAAACGAAAACCCCACTTGTAACTTGAAATGTCCTCGTAGAGAGCCACTTTCACCACCGCCTGTTCTTTATAAAGGGTTCTATTTTGCCTCATTCCATTTTCGTATGGGTTATGTATGCATTCGTGAATGAACTTTTCGTAGCCACAGTACGTCACGGCAAATAAAAATCGATAAACCACACTAGTTGAAAGTTACAATGCTTCTCTTTGTTACGCTCAGTTAGATGATTCATACTGTTCTTTTGGCAGGGAAGGCCTATCGCACCGAAATCGCAGCACATGATGCAGTTACACTTCAATTAATACGTTTGCAACCCTCAAATATTGTCACATGTCATTGTTACAGTATGATTAGGGGTGACACCACGGGACCACTAAAATTACTTTTGGAAAAGGATACGGGCACTTGGAGAGAACAAATTAATGGCATATTCGTTTTTGACAGTGCACTACACCGGTGTAGTCGGTGCTACACTCATTCAAACTTGGGTGTAATCAGTCTATCTCTTTCTTTGCACTACACCGGTGTAGCACCAAGAAAAAACGAAAACGCCATAAGTAATTGGCAACTTGTTCTAATAATAGATGAACAAACTAGATTTTTAAATAATTTCGGAAGGATATTAAAAGCATGAGGAAATCCAGAAGCCATGTTTGAATCCAGAGCACGAAAAATAGTTAGTGTCAGTAGGATTGTAGCACTAGACCTGCCATTATCCTATGTGCTATGAAGTGATTGCAAAGTCTGTCGAAATAGAGGGTCAAATTTCCCAAGGCTTTGTAAGGATTTATGCACTCTAAGAAAAAAATCTTGTAAGTTTACGTTTAGCAAGATGCACATGATGATATACCGCCATCCCTATGAATTTATATACAAGAGTATTTAAATGATATTAGTCGTTCACACAATATTTTATTGTATATTCCAGAATAGGTTAAATCCCATGGTCAGATATAAAAATACGTCGCAACGTTGTTTTACATCACATAAAACATTCATTTTTCTAAGTGTGTATTTTGCATGGAATTCACAACTATCCTCCACGGGAGTCAAGCTCAATCGGATGCAACCAACCATGGAGAAAATATTAATTTTGTACCCGTTATTCGCAACCGCACAGACATACCGTGTAATCTTTTGACTGGCTAAAGAGGCGTCTTTGTGACTGAGGGCCGTATGTCAAAAGTGGGTTCAAGTGGCAAGGCTCGCTCACTGGCTAATAGTACACTACATACTTGTTTGCCACGGTTTGTGGTAATACATAAGCATTGCATTCAGGAATTTATTCCGCTTTACGTGGGTACTTGGGTAGATAGCCATGGTCGTTTGAGTGCATGCGAAATAACTACGCGCGACTGGCAAGAATGGGAAGTGCAGTTGGGAATCTGCGAAGAATGCGGGATCGTTTATTTACTTGACCGAAGCTGAACAGAAAATTCTACCGCTGCTTGTTGGCTGGCGGTATCGAGTGACCTTCGAATGGTGACAATGCACCGCCTATGGAGTGGAGAACCCTTGTCGAATAAATGCCATTCAGGCGGTTTATTTGCAAAAATCCATTATTATGAAAATTTTCGTCGACAAACCAATTATTCAGAATTGTTGCGAGATTTATTCACTAATGAAAAATATTACTTTGGAATTTGCATGAATCATATGATTGAATATGCAGTGGCAAAAAATTAGAGGGATGTGTACAGGACACGACCGCAGTGACATTGAAAATGCAGTCATTTTTACAAACCAAATAAAGTTATACTATACTATCAATACTATATACTCTTCATGTCTAGGAGAATTTTCGTATTATAAATAAATGAAAAACGCTTTTAATCCACCTAACAGTGTGATGAGACATTTCTTATAACTCTTATCACTCTCTTCGGATATTATATCATTTGAGAACATTTAGAAATTGATGCTTCGCGATGTTTTTGATAACACATACTACATGGGATAGTGGCAGGACTTAGAGAATCGCTCAAATCAGCATAGGACAACATCAGTGCTAGAAATCTCAAACCAAATCAATGGGAAAGCGAAAAAATGGCCCATAAAATAGACATACAAACGAATTATTGCTAATGCTCTGTCAATAAAATATCTAAATTCCTCAATCAATGCATTGTGGTGGGAAAACTGAATTTTCCTATATTGTACTGAGCCAAAAAAATCGAATTTTTTTTTAATCGATTTGAAGTTTATACTTTACAAATTTCCAACGCGACTGAGAACTAAGAAATCAACGCTTTTTCTTAAAAAAAAGCGATACTAGCAGTGACACCATTCAAAGAAAATCAACAGTGAATATTTCCAGACTTGATTTTATTTCCTATTTAAGAACTATTGTGTTTTTTACATCCTATCGAAACCCAAAACTTCATGAAGTATTTGAAATTATTAAATTAAAATTTGTGTTTGCTATTGAAATTGACAAAATGATAGTATCGCCCCTTTGGCGATTGTTTACTTTTTCGGTCCCACCTATCAGCATTGAAATATCGCCCTTACGTTTTTTTACAGTACCAATATTACAATTGGTGGGGGTTTGGTGAAAATAGATCTTACTGTCCAAACGGCATAATTCCGAAACCGTAATTTTTGAGGTTTTAAAATTATGCAGAATTAATTTTTCAGAAAATAGTAACAGAGTTCGTGTCTTTAGCGAATTTGTTGAGACTTTATTGTAGTCATGAATATTAACCTGAGAAAATTCACCATAAATATTTCTTGGACGATATACCGTCAAAATTATTTTATCAAATGATGCACTGTTTAACGTTTGTAAAACTCATCGAAGATACTAAACCTCCGAAATTGGCGGTTTCAAAATGATGTTATCTTGACCTTAAATTACTGTTTTTGAACATTTGACCTATACATATAATTGGTCATACAACAAAAATCAAATGCTCATCAAAATCGATCAGAACCTGCTAGAATAGAATGGAAATCGTCATTTTTTATAAATTTCTCTCTACATTCGGAAAGTGTTATCCTCGTTATTAATCATATTACGTTTTCGTCTCAACTCGACGCATTCCCCAAAAAACCTGTCTTAATCCACCTAGTGGTGCAATTGTGCTTTTCTCATTTGTCCAGACTACGATTCCATGGCTGGTTATGTTCAATACAATGGTGGAAATGAATATTACATGTTCATTACGATATGCACATACATACAATGGATCGACAGCCACGACCTTGAGATACTATGTGATACTGAAACATCGCTTGACCGCCGCTGGTTTCAAGCGATGTTTCAGTATCACATAGTAAGATCCGGGAGGTCCGGGTCCTGCCGAAAATTTTCAACTTGTTAAGAAATTTTAAACCAGTTTTAATTTTAAAGTAGCAACCCCTCACTGCATACTCCCTCCGGGCCGGTATGATTGTCGATTTTTAATGTGATTGCATAACCTTTCTATATGAGAAAGGCAAAAATGTACCAAAGTCCAAAGAAGTCAATTTTTGTCAAACATCTCAATGTTTTATGCATTTTAAAGTCATTTGGCATCAAAAATACAAATTTGATTTTGAAAATTTTTCATTTCAGTTTATACGGGAATTTGCTGTGTGATTGCACTCTTCAACTCGTAACTCCGGAACCGGAAGTCCAATTAATAAAAAAAAATCAATAGCGGCCGATGAGAAGGTTGTACCTTTCATTTGAGACTAACTTTGTGCAAATCGGTCCAGCCATCTCTGAGAAACAGAGGTCACATTTTTTCCACATACACACATACATACACACACAGACATTTTCCGATCTCGACGAACTCAGTCGCTTGGCATATGACACTCGGCCCTCCGGGTCGGGATTGGATTGACAAATTTTAGAGTGAATGAGAAAGGCAAAAACATTTTTAGCAAATGTTGAAAGTTGGTGAGCAGTTCTATGTTTCATAGACATTAAATCAATTTTAACTTCGCTTCCTATTAAATAAAGACCCTTATTACAGTACATTTCTACAAAAACGAGCTCAATTTGAAAATAAATCTGAGGATAATGATTGATTACAGAACTCTGGAATTTTCCAATGTTTTCAGGCAGGAATTTGATATTGATGCAATTAGACAACTGTGAAATCAAGACCAATAGATCAGTTACATATCAGGACCCCATTCCGACAATTTATCAAAAGTCCTCATGACGTTTACAACAACAGGTTATCAATCTACGGATCAGATAATTGTTATTGTAATATTTAATTAAATCAGTCTGCATCAATAAATTTTCAACTTCAATCCAATATTTTTTTGGGTGTGATGGGGGGGGGGGGGGGTTGTATGGTGTTAAACCCCAAAACCTTCTCTTGGCTAAGCCGTTGCTTGGAGCTATTTATTTCGCTTTTCATTTTCCGATATGTTTCAGATCGATCCGATGGTTATAAGTTAGAAAAATTGTAGTCAGAAGGTTTGCACAAATGAACATTTTTGTACTGATAAGTTATCAAGTTCCTTCCAGACAACTTGGAAGTGTTCAGTGATTATCTCTAACGGTTGTAGATAGTAAAATGAAATACAAAATTCGTTTTATCGAAATAATGTTTAGCGTATTTCAATGGATTATTACTATATTGAACAATAAATAGGCAACAAAGAGTATTCAACAAACAACAAGCCATAACTTTTAAAGTATTCAAAATAGATATTTAAAGTCTTCAGTATAGTTATTCGCAAAAGTAAGAGCTACAAATTTGCTGAAGACATCATTTCGATATAATCACTTCCAAGAAAATTTGTGAAAATATCTCACTCATAGGGGGATTAATCAGCAAAAACACAATACCGAAAGAAAGGGCATATTACCTGCAATAAATTCTCCGAAGATACTATTGACCTAAAATAAGCCGTTTTGGCGTTAATAATAGATTACATGTTTTTGGTCATATTTCTGGCAATGGGAAATGATAAAAATCTTTCTCTTTTGATAATAGTCCGATTTCAACAATCTATAGCTTGTTCGAAAGGTATTCGTTAACGCTGTCTAAAAACATATAAATTGTTAAACTATGATGTCAATTTCGGCAGATAATTTAAAAAAAACTGCAAAAACGCCATTTTTACACATTCAAACATTCATATCTTAGAAACTAAACATCAGAATCAAAAACAAATTAATAGCGTTCATACTGTTTTTTAGTTCTTTCATTTAAAATTGGTTTGGATAAGATCGGTTCAGCCATTGCTGAGAAACACGAATGAGAATTTGTCCGTTACATACACACAGACACACACACACACACAGACATTGTCCCAAATCGTCGAGCTGAGTCGATTGGTATATAAGACTCGGCCCTCCGGGCCTCGGAAAAAATCTTGAAAGTTTGAGCGAATTCTATACATTTCTTTTATAAGAACTGTAAAACAGAGTTGGAATGTTATTTTCAAGAAATTGTTCAGTTACACTTAAAAAAATCCGTTCGTAAATTCATGAACACAAAATCACGATTTCGTGAACTGAACGATTTACGAAAACGGTGACCAAGTTCCTGAAATTATGAATAATAAACCTCGTATTCATGAAATTATTTGTGTTCTCAAAAAACTAGTTCACCTCGAATATAAAGATAGCGTTACATTCAAATGTCTGGCTCGGTTACTGTTGTTGTTCTCTAGACATTTTTGTTTTTGTTATGATTCTTGTTCATAATTTGGGAATACACAGTCAAAAGATCTTCATGATATCAGGAGTTTACCCGCGATTTTTGTGTTCACGTTACCGTGCTTTTTTATTCATGAGTTTACTTTCTGAGTGTTCTGTCAGGCTAGCGGGATTTATGTTCATGATTTCAGTCACGAATTTCTTAATTTCTATTCACGTTATTGTGATGTTTTAATCTTGAGTAGAGTGATCCATGTTCATAATTACAGGATCTTAGTGACGATTTTTGATATTTTAATAACGAAGAATGTGATTTATGTTCATGATTTCAGGAACTTTGTCATGGTTTTAATAATTTCTATTCAGGTTATCGTGACATTTTAGTCACAAGCAGAGATTTACGTGTATTTATATTCATGATTTGAGATTCTTAGTCACAATTTTTTATATTTTTGTCCCGAGTTGTGTGATTTATGTTCATGATTTCAAGACCTTAGTCACGATTGTCGTAATTTCTGTCTACGTTATCTTGGTATTCTACTCTAGAGCTTACTTTCGAATTTGACACAAGGAGTAATGGGACTCATGTTCATAATATCAGCAGTTTTATTATGGTACTCGTATTTTCTCTCTTCCCAATCGCGATTTGCTATGTTTTCGTTACTATCGGTTTTTCTACTTGAAGCAACTTGACAATATAAACTGGATCATTAAGGTGTGACTGATTCACGATTTCTTGTTCTGTGAACTATATTACGAACACAATTTGTGGCGCAGCGCAGTTTTTGTTTTCGTTCCAGACATCATAATGGACCTTATCGAACGAATAACGATGTTTGATGTCCTAATAGTTTTCGTATATCTAGTATATCTAGTATTCGATCGCTAGCATCTAGGCATTTCATGAAAAAGTGCACAGAAAAAAAATCATTCCACGAATAATGCTCCAAATTATGTGAAATATTTCACGTGACAATTTCATTACCATGTTGCATGATATTGAAAATGATAAGGGTATCTTCTAACTATCACAAGCATGGGTCGCATTTCAGTAGGCTCAGACCCAGCCAAGTTTGCCCGAGCTTTAAAAATATCCACTGATCACATAACCTAAAAAATTAAACGTGTGTTCAAATAAAACATAAGAATCGCCGAAAATGAGAACTCCACCCGCTACTTTTTGATCTTATCAACACAACGTACACACCAATATGCAACAAAAATGCATCAAGCGGCCAATACAATTAGTGGGTTAGTTAGAATTCCGGATTCAGTATCCAATTCAAATTAGAATCGGTTATGTCACTGGAGTCAGATTCTAACTAGAGCTAACCAGAATCTCGGCTCATTTCCCGGCTGAACATACTGGGAATAACATTCTTAAAATACAAATAAATAATAATAAAGACATATTGTCCTTAATCGCATACAAAATTCGCTACTAATTGACCTAGGGATCATTCATAAATTACGTAACGCAAAAATTGCCCAAAACTAACTCCCCCTCTCCTTAATGTAATAAATTGTCACAAGTTTATCCCCCTCCCTTATTAAATATATAACAAATTCCTAAAAACATTTTTACGGTGAAATTATGATACGAAACGTAGCCCGCTTCCCATATGTCATAACATCTCACAATTTGTCGTATCCCCCCCTAAAAGCGTCACGTAATTTATGAATAGTCCCCTATTCAACTAATCCCAACGCAGCGCACACACACACCATAGATAAATATTGAAATTTGACGAATATTTAAACCCAAATCAACCGACTATGAACATCGCAATTCATCGTGTGTACATTGTGTTCCACAAACACACGCCACCATGTGTGCAAAGTTTAACCTCGCACAGCAGAGTGTAGGTACTAGTGATGGGCATTTTGAAAAATAAAATCCATTCTGCTAAATCGATCTTTTTAATTTGAAAACAAAAATCGAGCCGCGAAAAATCAATGCAAAAAATCGTTTTTGCGAGGTAAAAAGATCGATTGTGGAAAAAATCGCGTTTTTTTCAATGGGAATTTTGAAAGAAAAATCAATTGCACCAAATCGATTTTATTAAATCAGTGACGGATCCGGGGGGAGAGTCTGAGGTCTGGACCCCCTTCGAAATATTGTTACTTGTTGAGAAATATAAAATGAGAATAGTTTGAAAATTGCGAAAAAGTGAAACTATGGTAAAGTTAAAACACATGGCCTCATGCAAGTGAAAAGTAGGCGAATCCAAAACAGTGTCGTTTCCTCGTCGACAGATGACCACCAGGTGTCGCCCCATCTTATTAGGTTCAGAAAAGCGAATCGCAAGTAAAAAATGAGAAAACTCTTTCTTGCTATAAAAACACCTCCTAAGTAAACAGCGTGCGCCCCTATCGGTTTAGTGACGTAGTGCTCGTCGATCGGTCCAATAAATTTAGACCAACCAAAATAATCCTGGCCCCCTAGTGGTTCACCCTTTATAAGGCGGTGGCAGCTATATTGCCAGCCTTTCGTTTCATTCATAACGCAGGAATACGAAGTGAGAAGTGTTCCAATCTTATGAAATCTACTTATTAAGGGTCTGGCAACTATTTTTATTACTTTTTATTGAGATAACGGAGAAAAGTGTAAGATTGGTGAAGAGTTTTTTGAATAAAATGCGGCGATTTCCTTTTGGACAATAAAATTAGCTCGATTTTGAAAAAAAGTACTCTAGATCCTATACGTTGGTGATGCCAATTTACAAAAACAACTATTTTCAATCCGAAAATTTGGTTTTTGAGTGGTAAAAATTGCAAAGAAAAAAATTACATGAATAAATGAACGTTTGTAATTTGTGGTTTCATTTTTCAACTCATCCTCAGAATCCAGGGGTTATTTACTGTTAATCAGGTAATAAGCAGTAACCCACCTTAATTTCATTCTGAACTTCTGATCCAGCTCGATTTGTCTTTATATATAATCTCGTTGGAAATACATAAAACATTACGAAGTCTGACGTTTGCTAACAGACGGTAGCAAAGATATTTTCAAAACAGTTTTTATTACGAAATAAATGTAAAAAAATTCTAAAATAATTGAAAGAACTGTGTTTCTATTAATATATATTACGTTAATAGCCCCAAACTCTGCGCCTTATAAAGGGTTAAACGTGCACCCAAAACAAAAACCTCTTGCAATAATTGTAAGCGACAATCACTTGCAAATAATGTTAGCATCGCTTGCAATTTTGCAGTTAAAGCCGCTTGCAATGTTTGCAAGCATATAAAACACTTCATCTCTTGCTATATTTACATACGTTTCTTCAACACACTGTCACAGGATTGCCACCACATTCACGTGCCTATGCCGGTTTGTATGGCAACGCACGCCGAGTTTTTATTTACCGTCTGCTTTTTATTCATTTCTCACCAATATCTTCAAACGCAATATTGTGGCTTATTCATTACACACGAGGCAGCATCGAATTCCGGGTGTGCTGATTGCACGAGTTTTAACGCTCGGCTTTTATGTGTAAGAATAGATCAGTGCCTATAGTCTGTGCTACGATACTTAATGGCATGAGTTCAAATCTGGGTGCGTGCTTTACTTTTTTCATTAATCGTGAATTCATCCAAATATTTATATATGACTTTTATCCACTCACAATTATCTGATAGCATGGTTGGATGGATAAGGTATTGATTAGTGATCTGTTCGTGCAGGGTTCGTTTTTCAATACCAGCTGTCTTTTTTATCTAACGCATATTGGTCACCAATACACATGCATCGCTAATACATAGGCAAAACTCGTTTTTTCTGTTTCTTGCATTACATGCAAGGAAGCTTCTTGCAATTTTTGCATATTACCAGAACGCTTGCAATTTTCGCACGCATTTATTGCAATAATGTAAGCGAATCTTACCGGGTATGTTTTGGGTGTGTAGGAGGCACTAGATCGCTCTTAGATTCTGATAGCTTCTAAGCGAGCTCTCTGAACGGATTTTATTTTTGGAGTTTTGATCATTAAATTTAAGGTTCAGTGAAGACCCGATTTTGAAAGTTCCTTTTTTAAATATTTTTTGAGTGATCAGAGGTGGAATATTCTTACTTAGTTCCAGATCCTGATTTTGTAGCAGTTTCTTGTGCTGTGTAGGTTGCCTCACCCGAGCAAATACTCATGGGTTCAAACACCACATAGCCCCTTGAAAAGACCTTAAACATGGTCCGTGCCAAAATTCACAACCATCAAGACACCATAAAATGGTCTCAATAACCCATAAATACACCAACATATGGTATTTTATATGGGGTCTACCGGACCATGGTGATGGTTTTTTCATGGGTTTAACCCATTTCAAACAACCATGGCAAACCCCTTGAGCATGGGGGTATTATGGGCTTTTCGTTTGCTCGGGCAGAAGGCCCTCCTGTGCGAGAAATTCATAAAAACAGTTTTTTCTCAGTTTTTTTAATCTTATTAAAATGTTTCATCCATATTTAAAACAAACATTAGTGACGCCGCCAACTTATCCCAGTCCTGTGTTAAGTTGGGTGTATGGGGTAAGATTTCGACGAGTACTCCTTATAAAAAAGTGAATTTTTGAAATTCCTTATGCGATTGGCCGTAAATGTCCACTGCATTATCGAGATAGACAAGAATAAGATTAATTTGCTTTGAGTGAATCACAGAAATAAAATGTATTTAACGATTATTTTTGTACTGTAAATAGTAGCGCCAACTTGCTAAATCTTAAAAATTCTCGGTAGTTGATTCTCCAGAGCAATTATTCTATGATAACGCAATTGACATACTTGGTAATAAATTTCCCCTTCCCGTAATACATGTGGAGAGATGCAGAGAAATCCACGATCACTAGCAGCAACATGTATCGGACTAACATTCCTTCCTTCCCCAGAAAATCTGCATTTGGATGTGCGCGGCGTCGTTTTTGACCAGTATGTAGGAATCAATATAGCTAGCACAATGTGGCTCATAGTGTTAGTCCGTTAACACTATGAGCCACATTGTGCTAGCTATATTGATTCCTACATGCTGGTTAAAAACGACGCCGCACACATCCAAATACAGATTTTCTGGGGAAGGAAGGAATGTTAGTCCGATACATGTTGCTGCTAGTGATCGTGGATTTCTCTGCATCTCTCCACATGTATTACAGAAAGGGGAAATTTACTACAAAGCGTGTTGTTGTAATATACATTTTGCCCTTTAGACTTTTGTACATATTCTAGAAAAATTGTATTGACCATTGGAAGGCAAAAATTGAACAGTTTCTAACACTGCTAGGAAAGCACCTATCTATTTCAAAACTGGTTTTTTGAGATTCTTGACAGTCCTAATTAAAAATAAGTTTGGAACCCTATGAGCACTAGAAAAAAAAGTTGGACATGAAAGGGTTAATCTGACGTGGAATGACCCACATATTGTTTTCAAATTGTTTTTTTCTGTTAGGAGAAACTTTGCCACTGCGAACACTATTCAGGTTATCTTTTGTGGATTCTCCTGTTTGCTCTACATGTTACCAATTGCCCAAATCCAATGTAGTTGGAAGCGAGTTGTTTGCTTGTCCACATGTGTCGTCCCAAGAGGGTAGCACATTACACTCAAGTTTTTTTTACGCGGTTTTTTTTGCGCGGTATTTTTTTACGCGGTTTTTTTTACGCGGATTTTGAAATTTACGCGGTTTTCATTTACGCGGATTTTGAAATTTACGCGGTTTTCATTTACGCGTATTTTGGAATTTACGCGGTATCCATCAATGAGGTTCCCTTTATCGCGGATTCTTAAATTTAAGTGGTCTTCATTTACGCGAATTTTGAAATTTAGGCGGTTTTCATTTACGCGGATTGTGAAATTTACGCGGTTTTCATTTACGCGGTTTTCATTTACGCGGCTCGTATCCCCCGCGTAAAAAAAAACCTGAGTGTATTAATGTAGCGGAGGATCCGTTTGGGACAGGTATGTTATACCTCGTGAGGCATCATAAGATGCCTTCCGAAGTATCGCTCCCTTCGAAAACATAGTACTGTACAATGGCAGAGAATGTGTTCCGAGCTCTCGGGCTCGTGGTTAGAGAATTGACAAATGTCATCTTGACTTTTACTAATTTTTTTTCAAGTATGCTTTTTGTTTTAGCGTTTCGAATTCTCCTCGTCAGTAACTAGCACCAACTGGGTGTCTAGTTAGACGATTTATCTAAACTATTGCCCAAATTAGCACTAGTTAGACACAAAAATCCGAAAAGTTACACGTCTTGAGGGAACACAAAACAACTGGCTTATACCGAGTACTGACGAAGAGAATCCGAAACACTAAAACAAAAACCATACTTTATGTCCTTAGCACAAAAATTTGGTCTTGTCCAAATTTTTCCCACTTGGGAATTTTGCATAATTTTTTCAGATGATGTTTAGCAGCACAATGTCCCGTAAATAAACCTGTGATTGAAAATTCTAAATTGTTAATGATACTAACTTTCATTCATTTTTTTCCAAAAAAAACTAGGAGTGGGTAATGTCCGGGACGTAACCGCGGTGTTGACGTAGGACTAAACTTGGGCATATCATATGACATTCATGGATAATTTGAGCCAATGCACTTTTTGAATGAATGTTTACTGGAAATTTCATGTCGAATGAGATTGCCACATTCACTGATTTTCTAGGACTTGCAAAAACTTTCGGGTTTGTAGATTAATTTGATAAACATTTGCTTATATGAATCACTGGTAAATGTACTCAAGAATTGACAGGCGCAAACTTATTAAATGGAACTTTCTAATTCAATTCTTTCTCCATTATGTTTTCATCCTAAAAAGAACGGTTTGTAGATAACTATGTTTGGTGATACCAGACGAGAATCCTTGCTAACGATTCGAACCTTGCCCGAATTCGCTTCTGCTGCGTACATACACGAACATTCCCCTTTCGCAGCTCACATCGAATGAGCATTGCATATCGGAATGCGATCTCTTTTATAAACTTCTTAGTGCAGATGGTAGTCCATCCCTTTGTGCGACAAATGAAAATATTTTCATCATTCGTTTTGGCGTGGCATTCGCTTAGTAGCAGGGTTGCCACATTCACTAATGTTCTAGAAAGATTTGCATTGTAGATTAATTCGATAAACATTGGTTTATATGTGTCATTGATAAAGTATCCTCAGTAACTCAATCCAAGTTATTAAAAGGAGCTTTCTAAATAAATTCTTTCTCCATTATATTTTCATCCTAATAAGAACGGTTTGCAGATAACTATTTTTGGTGATACCAGACTTTCTAATTCAATTCTTTCTCCATTATGTTTTCATCCTAAAAAGAACGGTTTGTAGATAACTATGTTTGGTGATACCAGACGAGAATCCTTGCTAACGATTCGAACCTTGCCCGAATTCGCATCTGCTGCGTACATACACGAACATTCCCCTTTCGCAGCTCACATCGAATGAGCATTGTATATCGGAATGCGATCTCTTTTATAAACTTCTTAGTGCAGATGGTAGTCCATCCCTTTGTGCGACAAATGAAAATATTTTCATCATTCCACATTCACTAATGTTCTAGAAAGATTTGCAAAAACCACCATTCAAAGCACGGCTAATTAATGCTTTTACAAAATCATTTCTATCAAAATTTACGGTAAAATCTACGGAATCTACTACACAATTGTTTTAATTATTTCCCAACAAATCGCGCAAAAATCTGTTCCGTACAGCACAGCGCAAATAATTGACGTTGGAAAACAAATCGGCAACTTCAGCTGCCAAACACTTAGAAACGATCGAAGCATTTTTCCGTTAATATCACTTTTCTGACTCAAATTGTTGTAGGTATTTTATTGCTTCCGTCCAATTGGTCAGTTTATTGGTTTTATCGCACATTTTTCGGATATTATTATAGAAAATAACTAACCCGATAAGAGGGAAGTTATTTTCCAAAGCACGAAATGGAAATTTCAATTGTAATTCTTCTGAGAACGATTTTGTGGTCCTAATAAGGACCGTTTGTTGTGAATATTATTTCGCCGTTTCCCGCTCGGCATGATGATTATTCGCTTGGCATGGATAGCGCACAGATTGGTATTTTCCAACAAACTAACCAGGCAGGCCTCGCTGGCTTCTTAAAGGGCCATTACGGCTGAGCTCCGGAAGAGTAGGTTTTGAAATTCTGTGCAATCTCACGGACCAGGCACTGGAAGAGCAGCTTGCGAATTAGTAACTCTGTCCACTTCTGAGAGCAATGAATTTCACGCAGGGCGACGACTGTTCTTGGTTGGCAGCGATAAGGCAGTAGCTATGATTTGGTTGGTGGTCAAAATGCAGCTTCTCGTTGAGCAGCACACGTACGTGTGTTCTGCTCTGTGGCTTACACACGTCTGGCTTTAAGAAAAACTGTGACACCCATATTTATAGGTTTTAGCATTAATGTTGATTCGCATTAAAAGTAGTTTTTGAACTTTTTAAACAAGTTTTACATAGCAAACAAGGTATCAATAGCAAGCGTTGAACGTTTTCCTTTCGATTTATGAAACAAAATTAGTAATTCCTTGAGTAGGAGAAAAGTTATTAGAGTTCAAAGTGTACGTAACGCATCCGTTTTGAAAATTTTGAAATGACACCCAGTATAGTAAAGAAAGACGTAAGTCCTACGTCAAAAACACTTGAAATCTAGGGTTCAAATTTCTTTATTTTGTTGCTCGATAATTCTGCAACAGGGCAGTCTTGGGGGTGGGCGTAGCGTATTGGTAAATCAATTGCCTTGTACGCAGCGCACCTGGGTTCGAGTCCCGACCCCGCACATAGGGTTGGAAATTTTTCAAAAGAGATTTTTCTAACCCGTAGAGGCGAAGGTTAAAACCTCTACAATCGAAATAAAAAAAAAAAAAACAAAAAATAAGACAGTCTTAAAGAGCCGTTAAGCCCTACATTCTGATATAATGCTGATATTATGCCAGAAAAGGCGATTTTTTTCAGCAACGAAACGTAATCGTTCACCACACTCAGGTAGATGGTTCGCATAGTATACGGATGTTTTTGACAGAGTTGGTCAGCTTACTAATGCTATTATATTGCACCAATAAATAAGCATCATATTTGAAATCCTAATAGGGCTGTCATTTTCCGCAATGTTTTTGCAGCGCTTGCTTATGCTTTCCTTTCGGTATCATGAACGAAAAGAAAAAAACATATTGAAATGTTGTTTAAAACTCTAATTAAGTCCCTTACAATAATGTTTTGCGAAAATTACATTTAGTAAGTCTAGAAAAGAGGTACCTTGCCCCGTCCTTCATTGCAAGTGCGCTGCTTTTGTTGCCTAGGCCAGCGGTTCTCAATCTTTTTCATACGACGGACCCCTTAGAAATCATCCTGGGTTGCTGTGGACCCCCGCGGATAAACATCGATTTTATCTTCTAAAAATATGTTATTTTCAGTTTGTTAGGAAACAAGACTTGAAATTTCAATATGCACTTGGAAAATATATTTTCCTTCGCGGACACCTAGCTTCACGGCCCCCCTGGGGGTTCGCGGACCCCAGGTTGAGAATCACTGGCCTAGGCTATATTGCGTATGTTCGAATGCAATGAAATATGCCGAATTTAATTTTCAAGAGAAGTTGCTTAACGGATAAACCCATAGAATAACAATAGCATTATATCGGCTGTATATTCACTATATAAAGCATATATGCTTTAAGGATCCTTGCAGCATTTATGCGTAATGTCAACTTTATTTACGTATATAAAGGGCGAACACGAAATTATTGCGACACATTCAACAGGGCATAACTTTTTTACCATTGGGTAAAAATCAACCAAATTTTGCACACTTTCTCATTGATGGGTATTGATTACATGCTGTCAAACTCGAAGTCGTGTTTTTCGATTCAACGAAAATGGAGGTGAACCAACGCGAGTCGAGAGACCAAATTCTTTCCAAACACCTGGAATTTCCTGATCTGTCGCACCGGCAGTTGGGAAAAATGTTGAACATTCACCATTCAACCGTCTCCAGAGTGTTGAAGCGGTTCCAGGAGCGGTTGACGTTGGACCACGGCAAAGGAGCTGGAAGAAAACCGGGACCGGAGAACAAAAATACGGAGGAAAAGGTGAAGCGGATGTTTAAAGCAAATCCCAACGTCTCAAGCCGTGATTTGGCTAAAAAGATCGGCATGTCGCAGAGCTACGTCCAGAATGCAAAGAAGAGAGCTGGACTTCATACATACAAGGTACAGAACTTCCCGAACCGCGATGAGCGGCAACCATCGACGGCTAAAACTCGGGCACGGAAGCTCTATGAGAAGATGCTGACAAAATATATATGCTGTGTGATGGAAGACGAAACATATATAAAAGCCGATTTTAAGCAAATTCCGGGGTTGGAGTTTTTCACCGGCAAGAGCAAGTTCTATGTGGACGACAAATTTAAGAAGAAGAAAATGTCGAAGTTCGCCTCCAAATATCTCATTTGGCAGGCCACCTGCTCTTGCGGACTGAGGAGTGAGCCTTTTGTGACAAAGGGCACAGTAAATGGCGAGATCTACAAATCTGAGTGCCTCGAGAAGCGCCTTTTGCCGTTCTTGCAGCAGCACGACGAAGCTCCGCTATTTTGGCCAGGTTTGGCATCATGCCACTATTCTAAAAGTATCCTGGAGTGGTATGAGGCCAATTCTGTCCATTTTGTTCCAAAGGACATGAATCCGCCAAACTGTTCGGAGCTGCGCCCGGTGGAGCAGTACTGGGCAATGATGAAGCGGGAACTTCGGAAGAGCAAGAGGACAGTCAAAGACGAGAAGGACATGTTAAGAAAATGGAAAAAAACTGAGAAACTGGTACAGGATGTAACTGTAAAGACTTTGATGGAGGGCATCAAGCGAAAATGCGTTCAATTTTGCACTCAAGGCTCCATAGATTAACTTTTCTTTTGATTTTTGAAGTAAATATATCTATAAAACTACCCTAAAATTTTGGCTTGATTTTAAACATATAATGAGAAAATTGGCATGACATTTTCGGTGTCGCAATAATTTCGTGTTCACCCTTTAGAGTAAGCGATAATTCAATATTTCGGCAGTGTCTGTATGTATTTATAATGCTAATGTATAGCTTGATTGCATTGTAAATGCTAAAATGGAGTTTCAATGCAACATTAGTACAAATGTGTAGCCAATATTGTGCAATGACTTAATGTTTATGGTTTCATTGTAAAATTTTCACACGTCGTACATATGTTGTCATCAATACACACTTGTGACACGCGTGAGTGTGTTAATTAATATATTGTTAATATTTTAAGTAAAACTCTAAATAACCGATCTTCGATTGAATTGAGAAAATACAGAAAAGATAAAAGCATCGATTGACTTTTCCAAAATATTTCTAATCTCCATTAATTTCTAGATAATCAAAAGTTTCAAAAATCAATTTTATCGAAAAGCGCCAAACCGCTCTTGTTATAAGATAGCATAGCAAGGACGATATAGCGAATATCTCCCATTTGAATCATTGTACTATTCACATTAAAAATTAACTCCGAAATATTCAGAAATTCCAAAACGGAAGTGTAACCTTTTTGGCATCATACTTCTTACCAAGAGACATGCTAGCACCACTTCCTTTTACGATGAACAAGTCTATTTTAATCTTCAAACATATTGTTTCTGGGCTGATCCAAATATACATAGATGTCCATTTCATATGAGATAATATTTCAATTCATTTTGAGGCTTGTCAAAATTACCAATTCTTAATCAGATGGTAAGTAAATTTTCGCTGCACACTTCAGCAGAAGAGCATGCGAAATCCTGCAATTTTAGTTCTTTGAGAAAGCAGTGGATTCTTCTGGCTCATCTATTCACATTCACACTGTCTATTTACTAATTGGCATTGTTGTTTCGCAGACAAGTTTTTTTTTTGGACGAATTCAGCAAAAATGTGGAAATCTGGAAATATATATTGGTAAAGTCTATTTGTTCCCACAGCTCAGACACAATAATGGAAGGAAATTTCATCTAATACATGTGTTTGAAGAAATATTACACAACATGTTATATACTAGAAGACGATCAATAATAAATGCGAAAAATTGATGCAGGATTCTTATTTCAAGCTATGTGCCGCAATTTGATAGCCCATTAAATTTACAACTGCTGGGAAATGTAACAATGCCTTGCAAACCGAAGCTCGTCGATCTAGCCACACGTCCGTAATATCGCTTCTGTAAACACACCCATCATTCAAATCGGATTTCTAGACTATCACCATTGCATCGTGCAAAATATTGCTCCCTAAGGGACACCATTCACGCAACCAAGCACACACAAGCGAACCGGAGTTCAATTGCAATTACTTGCTAAATAATTTAGCGACATATTGCTCCTCGCAGCCCAAATCCTTGTACAGCCACGCACCACAACGGGCGAACATTGAACACACGCGAATAAACTTTCTATCGACAGTAGCAGCAGCAGCAGCAATCGAAGGACCCCGGCGGCGGCCACACACGCACTGGTAGCAGCGGTTCTCTTGGTATGATAATTTGCGCCCGTTGGGCTGGGCAGCATTTAGTCATGGTTTCCGAAATCTTCGACCACCGCAACGAGATTCCGTGACGGGCTCCAATGGTGGAATGAGTACAACATGCTGCTTCTGCTGCAAAGTAATGCCGAAGCGGTTGACCCGATTGCTCTCTCTCAGTACGGATTGTTTCGCTAGGGACGACCAGCGCTGGCAGGATAATTTTCCTGAGAAAAGATTTAGGAACTTCATAATCAGCATTCTGGAAAACATTCAATTCAGGATTGAGATTCACTGAATATTTAAGGTTTAAGTTTTATTTCTCAAACCAGTGTTCTGTCAAAAAACAAAATTGAGTTCTTCTGATAAGGGATCATTAATAAATTATATCACACAAATTTTTCTCAAAATTTAAGATTCTATTTATGATACAAATAACCATGATTTTATTTAATCCAGGTGGTAAGTTACGTATTATTTGTATACCTTTCTTCAGTATAAACATGATACCACGTTTAAGCGCTCTCAACCTCTGCCATATGATACAAAATCATATAATTTTGCAGACTACAGACGTGCCATAAAAACGTGACCTAAATGATTAATTTACCACAGAGATTTTCGAAGTATTATTCCAAGGGAAAATTGCGATTGCTTTTAACTCTCCTTTTCTATTTTCATTAGCATCAATAATAAATTTAAAACTAATTTTATGCATCCGGAAAAAAATTCTAAAAAGATACCTCGTAGTGAAGAAGACAAGTCTGCACTGGATAATTCAAAATGAAAATGTGAGCAAAATGGTTAATGTACAGGATTTTTTTTTAATTTTCTTGAATATATTTTTTAAACAAACACACGGCTTCTAAAAAAATATTTTCAATGCAGATTTAGTCTCTAATAGCACTGGAAAGGAAAAACATTCTTTAACCATATATTTACATTTAAAATCATCTTCATCGACTTTTGAGAAAACATAGATTCAAAATATTTGTATCAATTTGTACAACTGGGCACAAAAACATGCGGGTAGCTTTTGAAAAAAACTAAAAACTTCAAATGGTCAGCAAATGTACCGTTGAATAAAAATGAAATCCTTGAAATATCTGACTACGTGTCTCTTCTTATTGGACAATACCCCATTTTCTACAAACATATTATTTGGGAACACTACTCGTTTCTTATGTCGTTGTCTATATGTACATGAGTCAGCTAAGCAAAGTTTTATCTGACTCTCTCAAGTATCATCTCATCGTGCCAGTAAGCAGTACATTGGATTGACATAGATGTTTTTGGTCGAAAACAACAAAAAAATTATGTATTGCCAAAAGAGAACCGGCGAAAGTTGCCCCCAATCAACACGGAAAATCGAATTAACATCAGAACTGTCCGCTCTAGATAGCGTTGTACAACACGAAGAAGTTTCTATATAGAACATTGCATGAAACTGTTTAACCTCACACCTCACTTATCTGGCAGTTCAGAAAGCTTGTTTACTTGGACTTTTTGATTTCACCAAGTACGAAAAACGACTTGTTCTTAAATTCTAACATGTGTACAAGCTCGCTGAACTGTCTTTTTTTCGAGCATATTTACTCAATGGCATCCTGTAGCAATACCCAGTGAAAAGTTTATGAATTAGCTAGAGTGATTCTCCTACCTTATTTGGAACGATGCCGCATTATTTCGTTAGGTACTCGTTAGGTTATATATATATATATATATATATATATATATATATATATATATATATATATATATATATATATATATATATATATATATATATATATATATATATATATATATATATATATATATATATATATATATATATATATATATATATATATATATATATATATATATATATATATATATATATATATATATATATATATATATATATATATATATATATATATATATATATATATACATACCTACTTTTCGGCAGTCTTCAACCACCAGATAAGTGTTTCTAAACTAGACAGGCTTGGATTTGACGGCTTTTTTTTGAATTGGCTTCACTTCTATCTATCTGAACGTGAAATGGTTGTAAAAATTGGAGACTGCACGACCTCTCCAGTTGCTGCCAGATCTGGGGTTCCTCAGGGTAGTCATCTTGGACCTTTCATATTCTTGCTCTATCTCAACGACTTAAATCTCTCGATAAAATGTATGAAAATTAGCATCCGCCGATGCTGAATTCTTACAGTCCCAGTTCGAAATATTCGTTAATTGGTGTATTGTCAACTGGATGCAACTGAATGCTTCAAAATGCATTAAAGTCATCTCTTGCACCCGCAAAAATTCCATGATCAAATTCGACTACAATATTTCTCAGAGTGTTCTTCATCGTGAATCGTCTGTGAAGGACTTGGGAGTTCTTCTAGATTCAAAACTGAATTTTAAAGAACACATAGAATACACCATTTCCAAAGCTTCCAAACTTTTAGGATTTATTTTTCATGTTACAAGAGAATTCGTTGATGTGCACTGTGCGTTATATTGTGCTTTGGTTCGTACTACGCTTGGATATGCAGCTGTTGTTTGGGCATCTTATTACCCTGATCGGCTAATCGATTTCGATCTCTTATCTGTTCGTCGGGATGTTTCCAAAGTAACTTTCATCGCCGATCTTCTTCAATCACGAAACGATTGCCCCGATCTTCTCCAATTATTGGATTTCAACATCCCTCGTCGTAGCCTTCGATCCCATCCATTCCTTCGTCTGAACCAATTATGGCCATAATGAGCCATTCGCCAGTATGTGTCGTTTATTCAGCCAATGTTCCCACGTCTTTGACATCTTTCCCGTACCGTGACTAAGCGATTGTTACAGTTCTGTGTTTTTATTGGCGCAAGGATATCGAGAGAGTCGTACACAAATCATCCTTGCTATGGGAACTGAGTATTAACGAGAAATTTCATGTTTATTTTGGAAAACATATTGGTTGAGATGAAAAAACATGAATAACTTATGATAAAAACCGGTCCTCGCTGTATTACACATTTCTACGGATTCGCATAGTTTGTATTAACATTGTACAAAACCCAATTGAGCACCTAGCGTTTCAAAATACGAATTTTATAACGTGTGCGGGCTTAGTCAACGAATTTTGTACCATAGGAGTGTTATTTTATTTAATACCCTTGTAAATATTACACGCAGTATTGCATGCCAACCATTCGATTGATCATAATTTCATTGAGCCTGCAATTATTGTTATCAGAAGTCTTCAATCATTTGGATAATCGAGTTCGAATATCACCCCACATTAAATTCTTTCAAAATTCTTGCATTTACTTGTTTAACAGAATTCTGACAGAAAGTCCCTTATATATTATTAAACAAGCCCTAGAAAAAATTGGAACGGTTCAATAAGTTGACCCAGAGAAACACAAAAATTGGCATTTTACAAAAAAATTAATGACTTTTGCAATTTTCATCGGATTCAAACCAATAAGGGCTTATTTTCATTGGTTATTAGTAGGCTTTAATTTCCCATAAAAAATATAATTTTTAGGATTGCTTTATCTTAGCGAAACTATTGATCACACACTCATTTTTCTTTAAAAAATGACGAAAAATTAAGAAAAAGTTCAATTGATTCGTAAATGACATCAGAACCAGTAGTGGCTTTAAAACAAAATGTTCTAGCGATCGAAAGTGCATTCAATTACCTTTAATTCCACATATTAATATTTGATATCGATGCACTACAACCGAAGATATTTGGATTTTACTGAACGTACTTTTAATTTTAAAGGAAAAAATCATTTTTTCACTGTAACTCGAAAACTGTTCTATTGTAAGTTTTTTGGACCACATTTTCGGATTTAGCACGCAATTTTACATTAGAAATGGTGTTCGAATATTGATGTACAGATTTTTATTTTAATTTTGTAAACTAGTGTTATCTGGACACCGTAAAATGCGTTTGTTTGTTTATAAACATTCATATGCGTATGGGTATCAGGCACCACTGGCTCATGCGGCTGCTGTCACCAACACAAACCCAATGACATACGGATTTCTTATTAGATCTGAGAAATAGTAGGTGGTGCTAAGCTAATTGAACAGAGTGTATGAGCAAACAGCGGATTTAAGCTTATACACCAGGTAATTTAAAATTTTGAAGCAAGTACAAAAAAATAGGAGGAGGTCCGGACATCCAAAAATCTCATGGAGAAAGTGCAACACTGTCAGTGCAAACGATACACCGCCACCGGAACTGACGGACGACCTGCACTCCTCCTTGGGCAACAATATCAATTCGCACAAGGGTGACAACACATGTCCCTCGAGAGGCAGGACAACGATAAACATCAGGACTATACAACAATAAAATACAATTGGAGACTCAGGGGCTCCGCCCGGTGTAAACGCAGTGTCGGGGCTTTTTCGTATGTGACCAAAGACTTCTCTACTTCCGAAGTGAACACAAATCGTATTACTGAAGCGGCAATGGCTGCAATTTCATCGCTGGTGATCTCTCCGTCGCACAGTGGGACGAAACTGAAAAAAGACGGTCAAAAGTCTTTCCTGAGTTTCACAGATGTTTTCATGCTTTTATGTCTTCAGGAAAGTTTCCTAGGACTACATCCCACATCTTTTAGGATAAGCACCTTAATTTTTCTTAAGGTGCAAGTGTAACATAAAAAAAAATTTTTTAGCTCGACAACCAAAAATTTTTTTTTTTGTGCGGAATCTTGTAAAGCAATTTATTTTGAGCAACTTTGAAGAACATGTCTGCCATCTATATATTTTTCCTTAAGAGATATGTACGTTGCACCTTAAAATCAATTTTTCAACTTTCTCTTCTACAACTTAATTTTTTCTACATTTGTATATTCTAGAAAGTTTTAGACACCGTCAAAACACACAACTTTTCTGAAGACTCCAATGATGTATAACATGTGTATCGGGATTTAAATCGATTTTTCTTTAAAAAATACTCTTTTTCATTACAAAATTTCTCAAAATTGTGAAACTTTGTGAACCAAAACTCAGCATGATTAGATTCGTCATGTTATGTAGTATTTGTAGGCGAAGTATAACAATCCGGACTTTTCGGGTTTTTTAGTTTTCCTACATTTTTATACTGTATATTGTATGGATATTTCGCAGTATCTATAGAGCGGGCGTTAGTAAATCAACACGTAATAATACAGAATACTACACTCAATGCAAAATATATCTTCTATTATCAACAATCAATATGTAAAAACAATGAAAGTGTATGAAGCACTTATTATACATTAGAAGTATTTTATATTGAACTAGCCAATACCCGCCGCGTGTTGCTGTGACTTTCAACGAAATAGGAGTAAACACAATTTGTTCCGAAGTGCCATGGCAGATAATCCCCAACCAATAGCACACAAACACGCTCCATAACAAATATCTACTACGTATAAATTTTTAGGGCAATCGGTTAAGCCTTTTGGGAGTCCATAAATCACATACATACAAACATTGACTTTTATATATATAGAAGAAGATGCCTAAAACGATTAATCTTGGAAAGATTACATAATTTTGGTATTATCCCTCTCATTCTTCGTTCCAGTTACTCAAAAATCCACATAACGCAAGCTCTGTCACACATCATTGGAGTCTTCAGAAAAGTTGTGTGTTTCGACGGTATCTAAAACTTTCTAGAATATACAAATGTAGAAAAAATTAAGTTGTAGAAGAGAATGTTGAAAAATTGATTTTAAGGTGCAACGTACATATCACTTAAGTAAAAATATATAGATGGCAAATATGTTCTTCAAAGTTGTTCAAAATAAATTGCTCTACAAGATTCCGCGCAAAAAAAATTTTGGTTGCCGAGCTTAAAAAAAAATTTTTTTAAGTGACACTGGCACCTTAAGAAAAATTAAGGTGCTTATCCTAAAAGATGTGGGATGTAGTCCTAGGAAACTTTCTTGAAGACATCAAATCATGAAAACATCTGTGAAACTCAGGAAAGACTTTTGACCGTCTTTTTTCAGTTTCGCCCCACTGTGCGTCGGTGCGGCTGACATATAGAGAGCTCCAGAACATGGGCATCGATATCAGGAGAAATACCACCGCCGAGGAACTCTCAGCACCAGCTAGCAGAAGCGAAGATAAGAAACCCTGTGAAAGTGGTTGTAAAGAGATGTAGATTATTATGCTCGGCACCGGATCGATTCGTGTCTCAACATGTTACGATATTTGCAGCAGACGTGAGCAACACTAAATAAAAAGAGCAAGAACTCAATCCATGCTGAAGTAGTACCTAAGGGTGGCCCCGAATGGGTGAAGATTGAGAGAAATAAGAGATTTAGATTTAGTCGGTAAGCTTAGTTAGTACAACCCAATCTGACACTACCACGAGTCAACTGGCATCGGTGTCTGTTGATAATTCCTTCTCGATAACAGACATTTACTTAATTTGTTGAGCTGAGTAGCTGATATGGTACACAAGACTCGACCATTCAAGCTTCGGAAAAAAATCT